>NW_014569611.1:27322-47189 GCF_001313835.1 Polistes canadensis
CTTTTTTACCCTTTTTTACCTTTTTTCTCAAAGATCTCCTGATCCAATTGCAAAAAAATTAGCACCATTCGATTCAGCGTCGTCGAATTACCATTATATCAAATTTTAACAAGGCCCCTAAATTTTCCAAGTTCTCCTTTGTTGCCTGGACTAGAAGTGAGATATAAGGGCTGGAAACAGCAGGTAACAGGAGCTAGTGAGTTAGTAAGACACGAATAGAAAGCAGTAAGATTTAGTAAGTGAAAGACCGGAAGAGAGTCTTTTCTGAAATATAGTGAAGTACGTATAATTTACAAAAATTAGAATCAAACATTAGAACTTTAAATTAATTGTGTTTTAGAAATCCCTTTTCATACATTTTTTAGACGTGAGCTAATGAGATCAATGAAAAATTCAAAATCTTATATATGCATATTTTTCTAAAGATATTCTTTTCTTAAACAAAAACAGTTAGGAAAGAAAAAATCTGTAAAATAGTATATTCAGAAAGGAGGTTTAGAAAAATGTGAAGGATATAAGTGAAAAACGAGATGGGTGTAAAACGGGTGATCACATTTATTCAATTCTTTATATTCCTTTTCTCTCTCTTTCCTTCTCTATCTCTCTTTCACAGTTATACTGTTTAAGCTCGTCCCATCGAAATTGAATATCCGCAGATCTTTTCTATACTTGTCGGACGATCGGTGAGTGCTTTCATTGTCGGCTTGAATATCCATTCCGAGTGCAACCTGATAAACCGCATGTGTACATATATACGTGAGAGAGAGAAAGAGAGAAATAGTGAGTGGGAGAGGGAGAGAAAGAGAGGGAGGAAACAAACGAGTGGTACTATAATCTTGGGCAATGCGAGCCAAACCGAATGCTACTAGGAGGAACCAAGTCACGAAAAGAGGGTGAGATAGAGGGGTAGTGGTAGTAAGGAGTATGGGTTTCTCGTATATGCTAGTATGGTGATACATAATAAGATACGAACGGGGAGCATGCGGTATAATCATATATCATAGGTTAGTGCGGTACGGCTCGGAGKATTTCTCCTTCCACTATGTAAGAGAAGCAACTTGCATCATGCTTAACATAGACACACACGCAAATACACACCAGCGTCCTGTAGCATGCTACTTCTCTTTCCTCTAACCATCCATCGAAGAAGAACCAAGAGAAACAGTGAAACCATAAGAAAGAGAGAGAGAAAGAGAGAGAGAGAGAGAGAGAGAGAGGGAGGGKCGACAGAAACTCTTCTTACGTGTAAAGTTGAAAATCCGTTTCGTTATACCGAAGTATCTCTTGAACTTTATTTGACAAGAAATGCGAAAAGAATATTAAGTTAAGTTTCTTTGATGCGGTCATTAAAATGTTTTGTTCCTTTGTTAGCTTAACATTCAATGTACTTATACTTGGTTAGATTATTTAGACTAATTTGTTAAAAGTTTGTTAAGAATAATCACTGACTATATGTATTTAGAAAAACAAAGTTAGAAAATATTCTATATGGTAGATTTTTGACATTCGGTTTAAAATATTTTCACTTAAACGACACGTCAATTCTTTGTTGATCTTCGGACCGGATAAACGTGCGTGATCGTTCCTCAAGTTATAATAATTCTCTTTTTAATCTCATAAGAAAGATTTATATATAATACTTATATTGGGATTGTCATTATATGTATTTTTACGATAGGCACTAGCAGAGATTTCATTAGGCGAGTACTAGAATTGTTACTGTCTAAAATTTTTTTAAGTATCGATCGATTACTTTGAGAGATCAGTCAAGTCGTTCATTGATGCATTGCGAAGGTTTAATACGGCGTACAAGGAAATCTCGTTACTAGCGTTGATTAATGGTCTTTACATTTCGAAATGTAATACCGAATTCGTCGTGCATACGACTTCAGGGCGAAAAGCATTAGAGCGCAATTTGTGTTTCATTATACCGAACCGTCAGTGTATATACTCTCTCTCGCTCTCTCTCTCTCTCTCTCTCTCTCTCTCTTTCTCTCTTTCTCTCTCCCATTCGTCTTTCCCTCAGTCGATGATGCAGGAACTTCATCTGTATTAGCATAGCAAATGTAATTAGGAATACTCAAAGTGGTAAAACTAGACTTCTGTCTATAGTTTTGTAGGAGAACGGGTTGGTTAACTCTGTCGCAAATGTAAAAGAAAGAACGAGCATGAATTTACATTTCGGATGGACCGTAGTCATGTCGTCGTATTACGTGTGAGGTACGTTCATGCGGTTTTAAATGCGATTGTTTCGTTAAAACAGATAATAGTTGTATGCGCAATTGTTTTTCAATTAGATATATGAAAGATTAGTAATCGTCCATACATATAATAATATTAGGTGTATTTTATATAAATATATAGTAATAATAATAATAATATAAAGATGTATTTTAAATCGTGTAATACATTGAAATAATAGTAATCATTTGAAGCATTTGGAAGAATTATTAAGGATTTTGTAAGGCATCCGAAAGCCAGACAAACACGTAAAAACGGTCCTTCCGTAATTTCCCGATATGGGTTAGGCCTTCGGTGAGCTCACGTGAGTAAAGAAAGTAAGCGTTCCCGTAAATTACCGAGTATGGCATTTCCGTGAGTTATTATAGCGTCGGGGTGAGAAAGGCGGGAAGTGTAGTGGTACGGACTAATGGCGCCATGTGGTTAGAAAGTAAGAAGATATAAGAGAACGCAGGATATGGCACACACGAAGTGACCGAAGCAGACAGCGACTTCTACACGATCGTAACGTTAGTCAACGACGGGGGTGTAGAACCGACACCACCCCTTTAGTCTACTCTTGGTGGTGGTCCGAAACGGCCTTGCGCCATTAAACGTACTTATATAAGATACTGGTCGGTAACCGACCAAAGTGAGGAGAAAGACAGAGAAAACGAGAAAGAAAGAAAGAAAGAAAGAAAGAAAGAAAGAGAGAGAGAGAGAGAGAGAGAGAGAACATCAATCAAGATAATAGGACAATAAATATCATCTCAGGCAAGGCGACTTCCCGGCTAAGGTCAAAAGTGCAGCAGCTTGCAATTTCTGGCCGATTTCTCTCTTCTCAATTTGTGTTCGCCAGCTTTGCGATAACTCACCCTTCGCCAACTACAATATGTAATCGGCCAACTATCGTTTTGGATTGGAGTCTCGATAGTGTCGTCTGCATCGAACGAGTAAGAAACCATTTCGTTGGAAGACAAGAAAGTATGCTGTAGGCTTTCTCGAAGGAATCGACGTTACACTTATATCGTTCTTGAGTTTCGTTATTCTCTGGGAAAGACAACATAAGCTGGAATACGTTCGATTTTCTCGTTTGAGATAGTACCTATCCAAAAGCTGACGAGCCAAGGGAGAAGGAGACGTGGCAGTTTTGTGCGGGACTCGATAGGTATAGAGAAAATATCGAACTAGCTCGTGAGATACCTTGAGAAACGATGCTTCGCTCGTAAAGCTCGGTGGCTTGTATATAAAGCAGAAAATATAATTTCGTTGGTGGCTATCAAAAAGACTTCTCGTACGTCATAACGAAAGCGTTTGCAACGACTGCAAATGTTAGGTGTGGAGGTTCGTTGTATGGTAAAGGAGGGAGGAAGAAGGAGAATAGAGGGAAAGGGAGGGAAAGAGATAGATATCCATATCCAAAGCACGAAGCAACAGCATAGTCGGCCATTAAGGATAGGGCTTTGGGATAAAATCGCGTTAGCGATCAGAAGATATCTCTCGGTGCTTGGAATATCCCGTTTGAAATAGTCGTAAATAAATCGTGTGGCTGTATTATAACGTGTTCCCATAGTACGGCGGGTACAGGAGCGTTATTTAAAATGAAAGTTTGAAAATACGCATAGAATAATACCGCGGGAAGGCGCTTCCGGAAACTTAACTCTTTAATATATAAATATAGCGCGGTAGCTTGGATTCGAGGGGCATAAGGCGCGTGTGCATTAACCGTTGAAAACTACGACATATAAAGTTGCTTTTGCACCCTCTCGTCTCCGTTGTATAAACTATAAAACAACGGGCTCTGGGCAACGGCGGACGACCTCGGCGTGCAAACCCCGGGCTAACTATTAAAAGTTGCAAATTGCTGCAGACACACTGCGGGCCCGTCGTTACCTCCGCGCGTACACCCCGCGCGTGTTCTCCGCGAGCGTTACCACCTCTTGGCCACTACTATGCTACATCCCTCCCACCCTCTCGTTCCTTCCACTTTCTCTCCTAACTTACTTACTTACCAGACTTACTTGCTTCTCTTACTTACTTACTTACTTACTTACGTAGTCACTCGCTTACTTACTTATTCCTCGCTCCGTATTCCTTATCCTTTCTTCACCGTGCTTTTCTTCCCAGCCTTTAACGTTACTACTATCCCGCTAAAGAAACTACTATTTTTTTTCTGCACACTTTCCACCTAGCTTCTTCTTTTTCTCTCTCTTTATATGTATATCCACCTCTGACCCGAGTGATTTTGTACACAAATATAACGGGGTGGGGGGAGGGGAGGAAGAGGGAAAAAAAATTTATCTATAGTTCTTTTTCTTTCTCTCTCCTTTCTCTCTTTTTCACTCTGGTATACACAACTATTCGTTAAATTTGTTTAACTCCACTTTTTAACTTTCGCAAGGAAGATTAAATGGAAACGCGTTAGAGGAAACACCTTGTACGAGACAAATCGTTTACCGTTAAAATTTCGTACTCGCTGTTTTGTCGGTGGGTATCGCATGGGAACGTGTAATCCTTCTCAGTGGAATTAAATGATTTTGGAAAATGATTTTCATTGTTTGTAATACATTCGTTCGTTCGTTCGTTCGTTCGTTCGTTCGTTCGTTTTTCTTTCTTTTTTTTTTTCTTTTTCAATTTTTTTTCTTTTACATACCCTAATGTTATATGATTTGACGTGTTATTCACGAATGACACTATACGTTTATAGTGACGGTGCGATAAGTTCGATTGCGTGTAATATGCGGGTAAAATTTCGTCGATTTTTAGTGCAATCGTTTAATTGTGGCATTCCATCGATGTATTTCAATGACCATTCTACAGCATTTTATGATCCGCGGTGCGTCAATAATCGAACAAAGCCTCGGCATAAACGCTTTATCGAGCTCCACTTCTCGTTGGCAGACTATTTTGCCACCACTTGCGCGTTTCGCCATAATTCGGTTCAATTATCATCGAACGTATCGATTTTGGGAGGGAGTGAGTGTGGTAGTGGAAAACGAGAGCCAACCATCGTGAGTGGTTACCATCGTGCCCCACGAATACTATGCGATTGCATTCGCGAAATTCGTGAAAAGTGCGTTTGGCTTTACGCCCCGAGACGTAATTTAAGTAGCTCTCGTTCGAAATCGGATCGGCGCGAACTCGAAGCGGATTATAAATGTCGATTATAACTAGTAACGAACGAGAGATCGTCGGTGAAATTTAAATAATTCAATGTGATTATACCCCGATATTCAAATCACTGATTAAAGACGTCTAATATGAGTTATAAAATGCTAAAATCACACAGAAATAACAAATTCTCTGATTAATCTTCTTAAAACGTTTATCTTAAAATTAATATACTGTAAGTTACTCTATTTCTATTAGTTGATTTCTCTGACATCTAACAAGCGGACACGCAATTATGTTCGTACGTCCTCTAATTGTATGCGACTTGCTTGTAAACCAATATATCTTAAAGTTAGCATCATTGTTTAACATACGTTTCGTTTAATCTTCATCCGCTTGTGTGTATTTGAGGATATTTCGTATACAAATAGCTTAGTTATCCAGCTAGGTTACGTTCTCTTCGTTACTATCGAATTTATTTTCTTAATTGACCACTATCGACAGAAATTTCAAATATTCTAGGAATCTACGTTGGCCACCAGAATCCTTACGAAATTGGCTAAATTTAGAAACCATCAACGAATCGATTTTAATTTTAATTCCTAATTTGGTCTCGACCGCTGTTCATATTCTATTACTTTTAACTTTAGGATTTGAACGTACGAGGACCGGAGAGTATTTTGCGTATCTCGTGGTCTCTCGATGGACATCGGAGTTCTTGCGAAACGGTGTTAATTAGAAACCGAAATTTGGAAACAGACCGAAACGGATAGATATCGTATTCAGTATATGGCCGAACGTAGCGAGGAAATAGCAACGTCGACGAGGTCCGTGGCAACGTCCAAGGGAAATGAAAAGTAACGATTCAATATCAGCACTGCCACGGTGTATCGTGTACCGAATTAAGCTCGCACTGATACAAATAGAATGTCGTTTATGCTGTTCCCGCCATTTTTCCATTATCTCTTTTTTATCTCTTCTTCTTCTTCCTCTTCCTTTTAAAACCTTTTCCCCTTTCTCCTCTTTGTTTGTCTCTTTAATTCTATCCCAACGTGTTTCCTTCCTTTATATAATACTTACTACACGTTATAGGCAGAACGGTAAGCAATTTTGAATTTCGCATTTCATCATTCGAAAACAATGTCACAATTTTTATTTGCAACCATTGGTCCACCTAACTCGAAGCCCCCTCCTCTCCCCCAACGTAAACTATTGTTATTGTTAATGCGTGCGTTATCTGAATTATTCAAATGAGCTCTAATAGCCCGGAAGATATTCTACATTCGTAGCAATTACATATCCATTATGTGACATTATACAATGCTCTCGATATCGTCGTTATCATCCGACCAATTACCATCATTTATACACGATTATTCTCCTCGTCTTATTTTATGAAATGATATGCGAATCGAAGATCAAAGAATAGAATTTTCGGCAAGTGCGAAAACGTTCTACGTCGTCGAGCGATCGAGTAATTCCATAGCCAAATGTAAATCCGGAAAATGAATGTCGCTCGTATAATAGAAAGTTAGACTATCGAATTAATCGTTCGCTTTTCACGCTCGGTCGTGACGATAAAAGCGAAAAGTTCTTTCGTTCCCTTAGATCCTTGCATTTTAGTATCACCATCTCCTCTCTCTCTCTTTCTCTCTTTCTTTTTCTTTCTTTCTGTCTCATTTTCCTTCCTTCCCCTTCTCTTCTGGAGTGCTTACGATTCCAGCAAAAATGACTTTTACTATCTATCGAAATATCTTGGACTGCAAAAGGAGAAATTGTGTATATAGAGCGTCGCATATAAAGAATCCGTTTTACGGCGACTGTTAAGACCCGACGATAGCCGACACGTCCCATTTCCGGTGGCCGACGCCGACTGCTATCCTCTGTAGGGACAGTGCGGGGGAGGAAGCACTTCCGTGTTGGCGCGAATCCACGTTCGAATTTAAAAGTATGAGCCTCCTTGACAGTAGCAGTATCACTACTGGACAGAAACACTTTCACGTCTGAGAGAAGTCTGAATAAATATGAGTTATACTCTTGATATTGTAGTAGATGGGACGAGAGAATCGATATATTTAGAAAATCGTGAGGAAAATATATTTCCTCTTTAAAGAACTTCCATTTTTATTTCAATTCATTCTTTCATCTGATTTCACATATTGCGGATTTGTAAACTTTCTTTTCTTTTTTTTATTTTTAATTTGTAAAACACGTTAGACTACAGAATTTTTTCTCTTTACGAATGTTGCAGGAAATGAAAGTTAACTGGGCGACATCGCCGGGCAACCAACCGAAGCAGGACACCAGTAGTGAGTACATTTTATTTTAAGATTCTCCTTTTCAATATTTCTCTACTTTTATTTCGTACTCATTTAGTCTCTTTCGTTTAAATGTAAGGCGTAGGTAAAAACTATGCTACCTTAATTTGTTTCTTTTTATATATTCATATACAAATATCTGGAATAAAAGGAAAAGTTTTTTTGAAATTTTTAAAATATATTCATGTGATGATTATTATATTATTTCTTTTTTTATTTGCATAATTAAAGCGTTTCGTCATTTCGATATTCGTTAAAAATGCATTTATTGCGTTTGTTTCCGAATTCGCGTTTAACACAATTATATTAAATACATTAGCTCTGCGTGCAGGTAATCGCAATGATTTAAAAACAGTATACTTTTTTTTTCATTTCTCGTCAAATTTTTGTCATGCGTCGTAATTTACTTCCATTACGGTCGACCGTTGACATATACATTGATTACTGCACTCATACATAGCTAAAAATGTTACAACCTTTGCCAATATAACTGCAGTCAATCTTGGAATGCAATTTGCATTTTAACTGAAGGTTATTCGACGCGTCGTTCTTTTGACGAATGGATAATCCATTAGCTTTAATTAAAGAGAAAACTAACCTACGTATTACGAAGAAAACTCAATCAAAAATAATAAGATTCTTCTTCAATTAAGTTACAAAATTACTGTTTTGCCATAATAATTCCCTTGATTATTTTATTTCCAAAATATATACGAGAGGATTCACAAAAACTTTAAAATAAGATGAATCTCTTGTAAATCTATTCGAAAAATTTCACTTTAGAATATTCGCGAGTTCGTAAAGTTCAAGCGCTTTAGGATACTGTTTTATCGTTTCGAAAATCGCCAGAGTATACACGTTCCTATGTATTTTACAAGCTACGATGTAAAACTTGGAATAACAGCCTCGTGCGTTTCTATAATAATGTCTACATACAAGGGTTGGAGCGAATGCAACGTTGGTTAAGTATTAAGCGTGCGTCACTTTGCAAGTTTATTTTTTACTTACCAGAAACATAACTTCTTTCGAGTAATTTCGTAAGTTCTAGTTTTTGTAAGAAAAAGCAACAACAACAACAAAATATTTGTGATCCGATCTATTTCAATTTAAATTATTTTTACTTAATACAGAGATGATCCTTTTTAACTCTTACACGAGAGAAGAATTGAAGAAAGGATCTTTATTCACACATATATACGAGTACTTATGTACCAACAAGTGTCAAAAGCCGTCCATAAATGGCACGTGCAAGCCAAGAATCCTGTTTATGTCATCACATCCCCGTAAATTCAATATAACACCCTACTTCGAATCGCTAGACAAAGACACCACGAGTAGAAGACAGTAAGTAGGTATTCTTTTCGTGAGTCGAAAAGACGCGAGGATAGCATAAATGTAAAGTATCGGATCCGATCCTTTCTATTTTTTCTTTCTTCTCCAGATACGCGTAAAAAAATACACGTAGTCCTCGAGATTTCCTACAATATACGTATATACATATCGTACAAGGTAACATACATATACAGGATATACGTAACGAGTGTGTACGAACATGTATACGTAATATGTATATGTTGGGGATCGAATGCGTATGCGTATTTGAAATTCAGTGAGAGCTGGTGGCAATATTTAACTCAGTCTGAAATTCCTCTTTTTATGGACTTGTAAAACCGTGACAGGCACATGGGACCCGATCCCGACGTTTCTCTTACGCCCATCCCTTCTCTTTCTCTCTCTCTCTCTCTCTCTCTCATACACATACATACACTCTTTTCTAGCAAGTTGGTCTTCCATCCAACATACTACAACCTTTATCTCTCTTTCTATATCTATATATATATATCTCTCTCTCTCTCTCTGCACTCTTTCCATTCTCCTCCACCTTCCAGTTCCGCTTCTTCGACCGCTTCGACCTACGGTGTACCTCCTCTTCCGACAAATGCAAAACTAAAACCGTATTTCCCCCTCCCCATTCCCCCTCCTTTCCCTATTCTCTCGGTAAATATGGCCAGGAACTACGCTCCACACGAGCACCACCATCGTCATCCACTCTTCCTCCTCTAGAGAAGGCGGGTACTTCTTTTTCCACCGTTCGACCAGCCTTCCACCCTTCCATCCTTGCGATGAACATGAGAGAAAGAGAAAGAGACGAAGAGAGAAAGGATACAAAGTGTATCGGTGTGCAGTGGCCGCAACTAGAACGACGGTATGTTTTACTTTTCCGCGAGATACTGCTAGTAAACTCCGACATTGGTGCACCTGCGCGCATCCTACAACTGCAAAGCTGCGTTTCCGCAATCGTCTACGTGGAAAATGCGTGCATGCATGTATGAATGTATCTATCTACTACGTATCTATCTATATATCTGTTTATATGTTTCGGAATTTACTCGACTAACGATGAAAGTGAAACTAGGAACCATTCAAATGAGTCCCACGGTTTTGTTCTACCGTATTAAATATTATATATTATTAATTATTCTACTTATAGATCATACATGTATTTATAAGAATAATGTTGCGTTTATATAAAATACCGCAGGTTTAAAATTTGAAACAATATCAGTATGATTATTTAATGCGCTTATATTATTTCGATATCGCGGTATATTTCGTTAATGTTAATAACGAAATAAGTGTATTTAAATATGTGTATGCATGTATATATAGATACGTAATATATTGTAGAACAGATTTCTTTGTTCTCTATTTCACAAATAATCGACTTTGGAGAATTCCAGGGATATCGCAAAAGGGGAAATCCCTCTCTCTTTAACGAATCCTCACAGGACAGCGTAGTATGAAATTGTTCTAGTTCCGGACGAGTTGCAAGTCGCGGAGTTGTTAGTTACTTTATGAAAGAGGAAGAGAAAGAGCATCACGATGCATAGACCAGGGAATTTAACGCCAGGATACGTTGACCAAAAGCGACAGTGTGCCGCTTGCCATTGTCTCTATTTCCAACTTTTACCATCTTTCTCTCTCAGTCTCTCTTTCTCTTTCTCTCTCTCTCTCTCTCTCACTCTTTTTTTTCTTTCCGTTTTTCTTCTTTTCCCTCCCCTCCCCACCTTCCATCGCATTTTGTTAACCCCTCTCGTTATTTTTCTTCTTTCCCTTTCCTATTTTTCTTTTCTTTCTTTTTAGCAAAGTTAGTACCTGGGTCGACAACGAGGATGCCACGGATTGTGGTTTGTTAACGGCTGTCTCGAGGAAAGTGGAGATTATAAATTCGTGTTTTAAACTGACGCATATGTGCTGTGAGCTCTTATAGTCAGATATCTATCTTTTAACCGAAATTTGTTAGAGAATTAAATTATCTGATTTCCACTAACAAAAACGTTTTTTTTTTAAACGAGATCCGATATTATTTGTCGTTTATTAATTCTATCATAAATATATATTTTTGATCTTTGAGAGATCTTTCATTCGATTAATTAGATTTGATAACAGATTATAATAACTAATTTAATTGGATTCACACAATGGAACTACAGAGGATTCGTAACTATTCGATCATGGATGTAAATTTCTCAGGACGAGACCGATTATACGAGAAGCTATCGATTGACGTGTATGTCCTGCAACTGTATCACGGATCAAAGTAGCATACAATTTGCTCTAATTCATGTCTCTAGATATCGAATGTTTCATGTGTCAAATACAGAAATGGGAAACTAGTGTAACTAGAATTTATACCAGGTTGATTATTACTTTACAATAACATTTGTTGCAAAGCTTTATAATTTAACCTAACTTTTGAGATAATGTTTTTACATCCAATCTTCGTATTAACAAGCACGAAAGATACGTATGTTTTAGAATTCGTTATCACACACTCTCGTGATTTCTTGTTGAAAATATACAACATTTACAAACTAATTTTACGGTATGTCGATTAAATGTTATCGAAATGAAAATTAGTAATTAATAATTAAGCCATACATTATACGGTCGTGCATTTGATGCAATAGAAAACTGGCTCTCACCAAATGCAAGAGATATTCGGTATTTCCCGTGATAATTTGAATCACTTTTAAACTTCTATTGAGTTTAAGCTTACTTTTAGAAAACAAAACTAAATGATTGTATCTCTTTCTCTCTCTCTCTCTATCTTTATTTATCTCCCTTTCTCTCTTGTTATGATAATTATAGATAATATATAATATTACTCTTTCATAATTGCAATCCAGTATTCTCAAATCAGAAAAAAATTCTTTTATACACTTTTCCATTTCAAATAGTCGCGGATAATTGTAAACGATAATAATCGATATTTCATTGATTGTTGAATTAAATAAATTCGTTTACTTCCCAACGAATTATCTCTTTCACGATTGAATTCATTTACACAATCATCAATAGAGATAAAGCTACGGCAAAACTGTAGAATAAGAAAAAATTAGGTTAAAGAGAGACTGAAATATCGCATGAGTGGGAACGAGAAATATAGAAAAGAAAGATCATTTTGTTGAGAGAAAGAAAGAGAAGTATTGTAGATAGTCGGATTGGGTATTCGCTAGCTGACTGTGTAATCGTGCGTCGTTTTTCCTGCATTATGAATCGCGTCGGGAGATAATCGCTCGAGTATTTATGGGGCTTTTTGGTACAAAGGGGTTACACCGGAAGTCCCACTCGCGCATTCCGTTTATCCCTAGCAAAGCGTTTACCGTTAATCTATAAGCCGCACGCCTTTGCTGTTTATATGAATTACTATGGCCGTTATCGTTATTAACGAAATACAACTTGTCGTACGTAACCCTGCCTCTCTCTTTCTCCTTCTCTTTCACTCTCTTTGTCTTTCCCTATCTCTTTCAAATCCTTTGGATATTCGGTGTTACAAATTTCATCATCTAGTCGGTGATAATCTTTGAAAGAGATTGCGATAAAGCTCAATTACGCTAAAATTTCTATGCGTTTCGTGTATTTTAAATTGTTACTTATTTATTCATGGGGTTTTTTAAATTTATATTTCTGTCTATGAATAGGATAAATAGGAATAAAACAGATATATATATATATATAATAAAACTTATATTTTTGACAACTAGAAAAAGTATACTATTTGATAAAAGAACCACACAAATTATTTAACTCAATTATAAATAAATGTACATGGCCATCATATTTGTTAAACAATGTTGTCCGAATATTAAAGCGAGTCCGCTCTATAAATAGAATATTTGCAAAGAGTTTAACGTTGATGTTAAAAATAATTCATATCAAAATATACAATTACAATTAGAATTTTACGAAATTGTCATGAAAAAAAACTATTGTGAGAACATCGTATAAATCGTTTTCAACTTTAAGTGTCCTAAGAAAAAGGTTGCAGCGATGTATTTTTTGACAACAGTAAAGCAACAGTAGCGATAACGATTCAAAGGAAACCGAAAAGCAGAAGGAAGTTGAATTTTTACACGGTCGAATAAATATTTTTTGAAAAAGCAAGCAAGCCTGCCCTTTTTCAACCTCGACGCTAGTTTTTTACCCAATCTATTTTATCGAACGTTCGATCCAAGCGAGCGGTCAGAAAAAAGACGAAAGAAAAAAGACAAATGGATAAGAGAAATAAATAAAAGGGACAGAACGAGAGAGAAAACAATACAATAGAAATCCTTGTTAAAACATACGCATGGATAGACAATGGACTGAATGTATGTTCATTTTTGTAATGTTTTTTATCACATTCGCAAGTAGAACGTCGACAGTTTTGAACAAAAATATCAGTGAAAAAGGGTCTTAATTATACATGAAAATTCTAATATAATTTACTGACCGTAGAGGTGACGAAGGAACAAATGAAAAACGAGATAGAACCGGGGGGGGTGGTAGAGAAGAAGAGTGGATGGGGTTGGTGGAGGCGGGGGATTGGAATTGGGGGGGGGGTACGAGATCACAAGTGTCGGAAGTGGTGTTAGCCAGGGATCCGCGAGTGAACGTCGCGTTTAACCGAGAACACGGAGCAGGATCGACGGACCGAGAGAGAATGGGATTTGGCGTGGTAGACAAGTGCATCGCGTATTCTCTTTGTGTCCTCAACGTTGTACCAAAACCCGTTGGTAGTCCCACCCTGCGCGCCTATGCACAGCAAACCTCATTTTAGAGACCAGGGACCTCTCTCTCTCTCTCTCTTTCTCTGTCTCTCTCTCTCTCTCTCTGTGTCTCTCTCGCTATTTTGTACTCTCGTTCGCTTTCTCGTTCGTTGTTGCTCGAGAGCATCACGTTTCGTCCAGTTGCCGTCGAAGGCCTTCCACCGATAGCATTTGTGGCTAGGCCATCGTCATTGGTGAACCACGGTTGCCCAGCGTTACAACGTTCGAGAGATCGAGTGTCGGCATCATATGGAACGGCCGACATTTAGAAGAACAGAACACTAAGAGCTACATATATGTATGTACATCTCGGATTATGGGACTTGTCGTTCGTCCACTCTATACATCGTCGAGACGATTAACTCATTCCCTCTTGAGACCTTCCATCCCCCTATTTCTCCTCGTTTTATATTTAGAGAAACCACAAACGTGAAAACTGACATCAGAGAAAGAATAATATTATAATACGAAAATTGAATATATATTCGGTTCGGGGTAATAGTTTGTGTTCGTAATTTAAATAGATAAATGGCTTTTAATAATTGTATATATTTTTTTTTATAATATTCATTTGATCTGATAATATTATATATGCGCTAGTTTGAAATGTGATTATTACATATTATAGAATAATTAAATGCAAAAGTTATATGATATATTTTGTTTATTCGATCAAAAGTTATTGCGGTTTTGAAAATAAGGAAAATAAAAAATGATATTGTGGATACACGTTTTGAAATTTGATTACAAAAAAGGGAAGAATACGATTCATACTACTAATAAAATTCGTGATGTTTATAGACATGATATAGTATCGGTACATATGGCGCAAAGCTGATTCAAGCTTTTCCAATTGGGAAATTTTGATGTCAAAGATGCACCACGTTCTGGTTGACGTATCACTGAAAAAGTCGATGAAATCAAGTTCTATATTATGGTTTTATCTCAAAAATGGCAAAATGTTATCAAACAAAACGACACATATTTGATTGAATTAATTTCGTTGCAAATATGACATAAAATTTATTTTACTTTTGCATTAAAGTACAAAGAAACTTTTCCTTTCCGATTCCAATATTACAAATAAAATTAATCGAAAATAAAACAAGATATAAAACGTTAAGCAAAGTATATACTTTTGGAACTTATTCTAGTATCGAATCAACGATTATAGGAAATAAAACTGTAAAAGAATTAGGCGAGCGTAAAATACCAATGTAGATTCCTTTTGTTTGACTCGAAGAAAGTTCGAATTCGTTCTTCATGAACGAACTCGGATAACTGGCCCAACATATCCTTATCTCTCTCTCTCTTTCTCTTCCCCATTTCTATTTTTCTTTGCTACGATACGCTTCTGTCATTGAAGTTTTCTCGATTGATAAAGACCTGGATAAATTACGAAAGATACGCAGTACTTTCTTCCTGCATCACCATTTTCTTCTTCGTAACTTTCTCACGTGTAGTACATCAAAGAATTTTTCTTTTGCATTTTTTCGTTTTTCATAATTTACTGAACGATCTCTTTTAAGCATTCACTTAATTAACATCGTTAATTCGCGTTCTTTTATTATCAAGCGAAGTAACAAAAGAACGTTACATAACAGAATTTACCAGACATTTTCTAAGTATTTTCTTTCTTCCTTCCTTCCTTCCTTTCTTTCTTTCTTTGTGCACTTCTCTTGTTTTTTAAGAAATATACAAAGATAATTGAGACTTTTGTCTTCGTAAATATTTATATATTTTTTATCAGAGTTTATTAATCAAATATAAAATGATGATTCTTTGATCAAGCAATATACGTAGAAAGTTTTTTTGATGCATCCGTTTTTAATCATAGGTATAGTTACAATAAATCCTATTTTATATTAACATCAGAAAGCATAGGATTCTACTGTAGATCTGTCGAATCTCGTTTCACGCGATTATTGCACTCATATTTGAATATGTTTGGCATATCTATTATACACGTTTCTATGACCGACAGTTACTAATTGGTAACAGAAACTATTCAAAGGCGGGCGGTCACTTCTCATTCGCTGCGAATATACGTACATATACAGATCATTGTAGTTGAAATAGTTGAAATTTCTCGCTTTGACTTTTCTACTTCTGTACGTTTGAGTTTTGTGAAAGTATATAATATCTATTTAAAATTATTATTAAATATGTATATATTATATATATATGAAACTTTTCATATTATTTCTTCGTCTCATGATATATGGGATTATTTAGAAATTTCGAGGATAAAATGAAACAAACGAGAGAAAAGAAATGTGAATTGTCATCTACTCGACGCGCATTAAATAATATTAAAAATTCATTTTTTGTGATTTTTTAAATGTAATTTCTGTCTTTCTAAAAAGTATTAACATTCATGGATCATAGGACAAAAGAATAATAGAAAGAGGTAGAAAAAGAAGAGTCAGAGAAAGAGAGAGAGAGAAAATGCAAAGAAGGTGGGGAATGTTCGAGAATAGTACTAAGGATTATACGCGATTTATGTAGAGAAAAAAGAAGCATATTTTTACATTTTACTCACATCTAGCGTGCAATTCAACCTATATGCATATATAATATATACTATATATATACGAATGGGATAGCTGAGAATGGTAAATGCGTAGATGTTATTCTGTGAGCTTTTTGGGAATGCTGACGATGATTGTGTTGGTATTGATGGTTATTGTGGTGATGGTGATGGTGGTGGTGGTGGTAACAGTGCAAGATATTAAAAAAACATAAGGCATGATTACGTTCGAACCCGGGACTCGCTTACCTTTATCCTGGAAAACAATCAGACACTTGTGCAATTTTCAGTCACGAACAATACGTACAATAGTATGCCGTGTGCACAACGTTACAAAGGAAATCTGGACGAGTAAAATTCATTATTTCCGAGCGCTACGTAGTAGTTTTAAGGATTATTTTCACGTGCGCCCATCGGCGTATTCGGTTGATGGAACGATACGAGCTTTAATCAAGTTAATGCAACCCGCCGTATACGCGCGCCTACGAAGCGAAGATTTCGACGCACACGTTCAATGAAAAGAGAGAGAAAGAGAGAGAGAGAGAGAGAGAGAGAGAGAGAGAGAGAGAGAGAGAGAGAGAGAGAGAGAGAGAGAATGGAAGGGGGTGAGAGTGAGTGGGTGTACAGGTGTGACGGATTGTTCGCAAACGCGCGTTCCAAATAACATTTACGCGAGAAGTTCTATAACGCGCCATCCAGTGTCGATCGAAAACTCGAAATTCGAATTGACATTTTTTCCAGATTACTTTGAGGAAGATAACGTATCTGGCTATCGTGAATTTCAACTCATTTATTTCGATAATTATATCGTATATATATTTTAACGAATTTCATTTATATTTCTACACGTAGATATTTTGTAGCTTAATATTTTAACTTGACTTGAAATAATTCGATATCGACATAAAAAAAAAAAAAAAAAAAAAAAAAAAAAACTAACACCGATCGCTATAACTTTATTCGAAGGATTAAAAATAATCGATAAACAATCGTATGAATCGTAAGAGCGAGATTAGCTTTTTTATTCCCTTCGATGTCGTTTTAAAAAAGAATGACTGGCGTAAGCGTTTATTTACATCCCCATCACGCTCTTCCGTCTCTCTTCCGTTATTTCTCAAAAGAGAAACTGTCGAGAGAGAAAGAGAGAGAGAGAAAGAGAGAGAAAAAAAAATGGAGATGTACACAGGAAATGGACGTAGCATCGTGATACGCTAAGAGTTCCCGTAGGATATATAGGATCAGGGGTTGTCCCTTTTTCGAGAGACCTCGAACGAACAATGTACGAGAGGCGTAAACGCAAAACGTAAATGCGGAATATCCACAAGGCCAAGAGAATCACTACGATCCCTGGTGTGTGATAACTCAGGTGTCGCGAATAAGCTGACCCCTCTTTCGCCGAATGCAACACCCCTTTATGCAACAACGCACCCTCGACAATTCTACCCCTTGAAAGCTTTCCTCTTCTCCCTCTCTCTCTCTCTCTCTCTCTCTCTCTCTTATATTTCTCATTCTGTCTGTCTGTCTTTCTCTCTCTCTCTCTCTCTTTTTGTCCGACAACGGCGAACTCGGAATACATGTCCGACATGCCCGACGATTTAGCATTCTATCGTTTTACGGCACTCGTTAAACGCACCGCAAATTCGAATCCCGTGATGAAATCCCTATCTCTTTCTGTCTCTCTCTTTCTCTCTCTCTCTCTCTCTCTCTCTCTCTCTCTCTCTTTCTCTTTCGCTCTCTTTCTCTTTATCCCTCTGTCTCTCGCTATCTCCCTCTTTCTGTATATACGCGTATCGTTTTCACATGACCGTGCATACCAAGCGCGGTCGAAAGAACAGTGCTTTTTTGAAAAACAGCTCGTATAACGTTCGCTCGACTCTTTCGAGATTTTTCACATTTTTCCAAGTCCCTCCCTGCTCTCCCTCCGAATCCCCATTCGTACGAGAAAATATTAAAATAAGTATTCGTTATCGTTGAACGTTATCGCAGATCACTTTTCGGATGAAATATTCTTGTTAAGAGTTTATCGAATGAAAATGAACAGTTTTTCTTGTTAGAAAGAAAAAAGAAAGAAATGAGAGAGAAAGAGAGAGAGTAGCCTCGGGAGAAAATGAGAAAGTAAGAACTTTTCAGCTCGCTAACAGTAAGAGAAAAGATGAAGAGTATTATATTAACAACTAAGCTCCACTTTATTCTCATTTTCTTTCTCTTTTTTGCTTATATTTGCGATATATAACATAACCGAGCTTCATATTTAATTACCCAAAGAAGTAAGTACCGACCTTTCATCCGTTTGAGCGGAAGCGAATAACGATTTCTCGAAAGATATTAACGGATTTTCTGGGCTTGTGCATCAAGGATGAGAAAATAAGAGAAAGAGAGGAGATGCTTCTCTCATCCTATGCTTCCTTTTTTTTTTATTTTTTCCTTTACTTATTCCCGAAGACGTTTACGCGAGATAGCAACGGTGAGATAGTAGTATTATAGTAGGGAAGCTTGAAAAGAAAGAAAGAAAGAAAGAAAGAAGGATAGAATTTACGCGAAGGTGTCGTGGCTGCTCAACGCAGGAGGTCAACGTCGAGGAACGACGACGAGGAAGAGAACGTAAATTTACGGGTTCGAGGTAGTAGGAAAGGGTGAACGGAGGAATGAATCACGTCGGTGTATATCTAAACGTCCAGATAGCAAGGGAGGTAATTTTAAAATGCAGAATTTCCTTTTTCTTTCTCTTTTTCTTGCCTTTTATCTCTCTCTCTCTCTCTCTCTTTCTCTCTCTTTCTCTCTTTCTCTTTCTCTCTTTCTCTCTCTCTCTATTTATCTATCTATCTCTTTCGTTCTTTAACTTACACGCGTTATCCTTGCTAGCTCGGAAAAGAAAATTATTTTGTCGTCTTGACACGTGGCAGAGGGGTTCCGTGTGAAGAAGGAGACAGAAAGAAAGAGATAGGAACACGCCAGAAGGGATGATGGCGTCTCCTCTCTAGTAAAGAGCCCAAGAACGATATGAAAAAGCGAGTTTATGGGAGCCGTAAAGATTATACCGTGAAGAGTGCTCTCGAGTATGTTCCTTTTTTCTAACGCCTTCTTCTTCGACTTCTTTCCTTGCCGGTCAACGAGCATAGTAGACGTGTAACACATGTTTTATGAGAAGTTTACCCGTCGAAGTGTCAACCCTTGAAAATGATTTTTCCGTAAAAGTTCACTTGAGTATAATTTTTTAGACTTTTTTTAAAAATAAAAATGGTTCTCTCTTAAGATAGTAATATTTATAATATTATCAAATAAATGTGATGGGTTGACTTTTGAATATAATTTGTTAGTATTTTCACAGTGTGTTTAGATTAATAATATCTATAATATAATGAAATGAATAAGAGAATAGTTGTTGTTAGTAGAAAAAGAAATATTCTTATTGGATATTGAAAAGTAATCAATATGAGGGCAGATCTGTCTCGAAGACTTTATGTATGAATACCTATGAAGAATGATGTATATCGAATTGAAAGAACAAGAGAGAAAGAGAGAGTAGGTATTCATGCGCTGGGGTAAAAGAAAGAGAAAGAGGGACAACGAAAGAAAAAGAACGAGAGAGAAAGAGA
>NW_014569611.1:48524-76908 GCF_001313835.1 Polistes canadensis
TCTCTCTCTCTCTCTCTCTCTCTCTCTCTCTCTCTCTCTGTCTTTCTCTTCTTTGACCTAGCCTTATCGTGGATCTCTGGATGAACGTAAAAGAAGAAGAACGGCAATCGTGTCTTTGATAAAAAATATCTTATGGGTAATTAGTTGGATTTCACGGTAACCGCACAGGAGCAAACGAAGCACCTATCTCTTGATACCGTTAGATGTTCGTTAAGAGAACTTTAGTGGTGCTCAATAAAGTGATTTTTTTCTCTTAAAAAAAGACTCGATTCCCTCGAATCGATACCTTAGTGCACCGCGACGCAGTTTAGCGTGCGTGCATGCAACGAGAACTTAATGAGGCTACACGCACAGCATAAAGGCGCACTGGTTATGGTTAACTAGGCCTCCATGTTTTATGGTCAAACGTTCCATATCTTTTTAATGTTTTTACAATACCTTACTGCCCTCGTTGATGCATTAGTATACCGAGAATTTCACGATGTCGTTTCGCGGCATCATAAAACGCTAGCAACATGCCTTCCTGATATCGTCACAAAATTCCAATAAGCGGGAGTCCATTTCTAAATACCTAAATTCCTATATGTATATATTAAATTTATATGAGACTTAATTCAGATGAATGGTACAATTGGATTGAGGGTGGATTCTATATGTCAAATATAAAAGTCGATAACTAAAAGTAATATTTTTTCGTTTGAATATACGTTTTCGACAAAAATCCTGTTTGAACAGTATTTTGAATATGCATCAACTGAGTTATCCTCGCAAATTACTTATCAATTATAAATATTTTCTATCACTAACGCTCTTTCGTATTCATTGAATTCTTTAATATTATATTTATCAACGTTTTGTGTTTTCGGTTGTACGACTTATTTCTCCTACGTTTAATCAGTCTCCATTAATTAAACTGTAACATTAACTCAACAATAGCAATTAAATAAGAAAACTTTAAATTAAACATTTTCAAACATGGGATTTTCGAAAACAGTGCCACAAGTAAACAAAAGTTACTTCTTTTTTTCGACTTTTTTGTACATGTAGAATTATCTTCCCTTTCGGTCGTACCATTTCATCCGGATACATCCTGTATATACGCTTATTAGGATATTATCCCTTTAATATTTTCAATCCTAATGAGTATACTAGAAATGAGTACGTTTTTATTGACGCATCAATAGTCTTTTCAATCTTTTCTTTTTTTTTGTGTCTTTTATCACATTCTTTCCCTTTCTCGAAACAAAAAAAAATGAAATAAACATCCCTAGGTACAGTAAACGTCGCGTTCAGAGAAAACATGAAATGTAGGTCGCCGATAGACGTCATGTTCCATCGCGGGACCACAACTGACAGACGTCACGTTCGCCAAAGTGTTAGGTAATGAAGATCGATGTGTAAAAAATTAAATCGACGAAAAAACAAATGGAAAAAAGACGAGTCGCACGTAAAAAAAAAAAAAAAAGAAAAAAAAAAAGAGGAAAAAGAAAAGAGAGAAAAGTAAAAAAAGGAAAAAGCAAGAAAATAAAATAAAATAATATATATATAAAATAATATAAAATAAAATAAGAAAGAATTCTATCGCAAAGTCTTTGAGATTAAAACTTGCTTTCTGGAACTCAGCCTCGGGGCAATACTTTTATGTAAAAACGTTTATTCGCTCCAACTTAAACAAAGACCAAAGATCGACCTCGATTAATTCGAAAGAAGAAGGTTCGAGGATAGTCGTTCTAGAGAATCTCGCCGGTGGACATATTTTTCTTTGTGTATTAACGTGCATGTATGCACACAGATACATCTTATATACGCATACAAAAGATTGTGTAATCTTTTCGTGGAAGCTTATACGAAAAGCTAGCTACCCCCACAACCCCCCGCCCTCCCTTAACTCTCCGTTCTTCTATAAACTCAACCGAGCCCTTCTCTCTCTCTCTCTCTCTCTCTCTCTCTCTCTCTCTCTCTCTCTCTCACATATACACATATATCCACTCGTCCAAGATAATACCATAGTACAAGCACATACGAAAAGTCGAGCGAACGGGTTTTGAGATTACAGGGTAAGGAAGATGATAAAGAGTTTTCGTACAGTTAACTGGATCCTTTAGGACTAATAACTCGTTTGGTTCAGCGTATAAGAAAGAACAGTGTTGGTGAAAGAAAAAGTGCATTGCTGCTCGTATGATACGATAAATATCATATAACTATAGTTTCTTTTTTTTTTCTTCAGAAGGTAATAGGAAAGAAAGGGGAGAGAGGAGTGTATTACGGTGTTACGGATTACCAAACCCTTTCCGATAGAACGTTTCGCGAAAAAGAACTTGGAAGGTGGTACCTTTGCTATCTGAATGCGCCATCGCCGATGGAAGGACCATCCTATCGCAATATCCACACTGGTAATGGCCCTAAAGTCGAAGAGAAAACGCCACTGTGGACCGGTATAAGAAGAGAAAGAAAGAGAGAGAAAGAGAATTGGGAAAGAGTCAGGGGAACAGTTAGATCGCGGAAGCTCTTAAATTAGCAACGACGCAACGACGATGTGGTCGGGCAAAAGAGAGTTGTCGGTGAGTCAAGAGTAGTTGGTGGAGCGGGGTGGGGTGGGGTGGTGGTGGTAAGGGCAGGGGGGGTTGAGTGCTTTCGTTTCAAGTGCCGCAGTTTCGTATGGCTGCAACGTTCTAGTACCGCGGGGCTTGGTATCGAAAAAGTATAAACCAGTGGGTATGCAAATGCCTCTAGAAAGCACCACCACCGACCGTGGTACTAGTGGTGGTGGTGGTAGTAGTAGTAGTGATGGTAGTAGTGGTGAATCCTGTGGCTTGCGGAGTCGGCGATGTCCAACGACGACGAACGATGACTTCGAGCTCGCATTCTCTTACGAATACGAGAACTCGCACACCGAAATGGATGGATATATTTTCCTGCGTGTCAGTTTCCATAACTCATGTTTCCGACGTACGCACAAAGTGCCACTATTGTATTTCCAACGAAAGGCGTTGTGTATTTTCAGTATCAATGCATTTTGACGTTTCTTCGTTGGAAGGTGCTGGCATAACTAAAATAACTTTTATCTTACCATTGTTTATGACACAACGATTTATTATTTATTTTACACGATACTACCATCCAGCTGCGAAACAATTTCTTATCGACGCGTTTCAAATGATTAACACAAACTTTGTACAAGATTAATTATTCGTAAATTCAAAAGTCAAAGTAAGTTTCGTTTAAAGATGCGTGGCAAGATAACAAATGATCTCCATGCTATTAACGTAGACATTTATTGGAATTTACTGCAACTAACCGATCGTTCTGCTGTATTACAATACCCCCCTTTTTCTCAAATAACATTCATTCATCGTAACAGCGATATAAGGTGTCCTTCGTATTTCTCGTCTTTATGACTTGTCTGACACATGCGAACGTGGTCTTCATAGTTTGGTAGACGCCAAAGGCGTGGGTGGTAAAGTGTATCTCGTCGACGATAATTACCCGTACACGTCCGCGCTCTAGCCAACGAGGAACACGGCTCGTATTCAAATACATGTCGTTTCCATATGCCACCTAACGGTGTTCCTCTCCTCCCTGCTTTAACCCTTTCTCTTTCTCACTCTCACTCTCACCATTCCTCTTTCAATTCTCCCTCCGCCACCAGCCACCCTACCCCCACCCCACCCCTCACCCCGCGCTAACTCGTAGCTAGCTTGCTTCGTACCACGAGGCAGCCTCTACGTTTATTAAATTCATTTATCTTCTATGAAAATCATGTTTGTAACATGTACCTCTCTAATTGGACGCATTAAAAATAATTTTACGGGAACGCACCTTAATATGCGAGTGTTTGCGTACTTGCCAGTCCACTCTCTCTTTCTCTTTCTCTCTCTTGGCTCTTCAACTCTACCTCACTTCTCACCGTCTCTCTTCCTCCATTTATCCTCTTTTGCAAGAGGTGGAGGTACTTAGCCGCTCGAGACTGGCTCACGCATTTGCGGAAATGCGTTGTGCATGAAAGCTCGCGCGCGCGCAGGACCAAGCGAGCGATTACGGCAGTGTTCTCAGGTCTTCGCATATATATTCACCAGCTAGCTACTCTCTACCTACATCCGGATGATACATATTTATGATGGAAACGTGTGTACTGAGTGGCTGAATGTGTGCAACTAAACAGGGGGGATGCATGAAACAGACTTCACGTTAAAGTGAAGAGAAAAGGGAGGATGGGATTTGTAGAAGCATCGTGAGGGACGAATGGTAGGTAGGATTCTACGAAAGGGATTATTTGCCAAGCAAATAATGCGTCGGGCTTCTAAATAGCGATGACAGTTCTGAGAGTGTGCGACTAATCTCGTGTTTTTGAATTTTGCAGCCTCGTACTCGACATCCTTCTTGTACAAAATCTACGTAATAATCTTTTATCTTCTATGAAATATTACCGAAATTAGGGAGAACAAATATCTAGAATAAGGAATAATGATAAATTTTTCATTTATATAAACACAAATTCAATTAAAAGCTTTGCAAAAATTTCAAAATAATACCAAAGCTTCTTTCCAAGAGAAACATATTTTATAAAGGGTGGACCTCTGTATGCCAGGTAAACGTTGAAGCAGCAAACACTGTCGGAATATCCATGTAAGTAATGAAAGTGAGTTTAGCGAATATACGCGACGGAGGTAGTGGTGTACATTTCTTTGACAGCCGCGGAACGCAACAGGTTGGTAAATACTTAAAATCTGCGATTGTATCGCGTATTTTCAGGAGAAGTACACGTTCCGTACGCGCTTATCGAATTTCCTTAGATGAGTCGGAAAGTAACGTTATTCTTATATTTGTTCATTCATTCAAGACTGTTCGTTATTTCAAACTCAAGGCTTTGCTTTTTTTTTTTTATAAGTAAAAGAAATTATTTTGGAAATAATAATTATATAGATCTCATAATTTCATTTTCGACATTTGAATATTTCTAATGGACAATAAAATTTTTGTGTTCTTTCTTATAAATTGAATACTTTCGCGCGAGATACGATTACAATTTCTTTCTTTCTTAGTCGCTAACCTCTTTCACTGCTCTTTCTAACGTTCCGCGTAACGACAGATGTCTTTTTTAGTACTTTTCTCAAGCGTAGAATTTTTTTACGGGACAGTACGATATTTGCCTTGAAATTCAGTTTTCAGCTACGCTTCTGCTAGTTCGTTAAATTTTCTTCTTTGAAATTTCTCTCGTATCTTGACTTAAAATCAATCCATTTATAGTTAAATTCATTCGTATCTTTTTCTTAGTATCCGCGTAAATTAACGCTTAAACTTGACTTACTTCATTTTTAAATAGATCTCACTTTAATGTATCTTCGAAATTTATTTTTGTTAAATCTTTCCAAAAGATTAGGCATCTTGGTTTGGACGATCTATACAATGAACAATGATCTAGTGATCCCAACGTCGAAGATACAAAAGGAAAAGAAAACAAAACTAGAAAAAAAAGGGAAAAAAAAGAGAGAAAAAATACACAACAATAGATAGATAGAAGCGAACGAAACGAGAACGAATTCGGCACTCGATTTTCCCTTTTTCGAAGCGACGAGCATGCTTCGTAAGCGATCGAAATATGCGATAGCTTTGCTCGAAGCCAACGAGTCGGCTAATCGAGATACACTGCCTATGTCGCATCGTCCGCTAAATCCATCGGTATAAATCCTATAAAATACATCGAACACTCGATACTGCCATCGGCTTCTGCGAGATCCAAGAACGTTTCTTTTCGTCCTATGATATATACCTACGAATTCGGTTTTTAAATTCGATAATAATTTTCATACACGATCTTCGGTATGACGTTTTTGTTGACGGACGTCAACGACGCGACCGATCGACCATTCGGATGTTTATAAAAGGGAAGAGAATAAAAAATTACAAATAAAAAATAAAGTTGGAGAAAGACAGTCAGAGAGAGAGAGAGAGAAAGAGAAAGAGAAAAAAAAACAAAAAAAAAGGTCGATCAAAATGCTCTGGTAAATCGAACTCTCGTAGACAGTGACCGCTCCGCGTAGTATCCAACTGTATAAAAAGCCACACGCGTTGCGGGGGGATGCTAATGCGGAGTTCGAGTATACGGGACGGGTATACGCGTTATGAAAGCTTTTAACGACTTTTGACAGAAAACTGTAGCGAAACGTCGGTACACGCTCTCGCCAACCTTGTAAATATAAACCGCGCTGACAAGAGCAAAAAGAAGAGAGAGAGAGATAGAGATAGATAGAGAGATGGCGGAGGGAGAGAGAGGGAGAGAGAGTAACAGGAAAAAATACAGGCGTGCAGGAGGTAAAGCAAATTTCCACATTTTTTCTCTTCCCTTACGCTTTTGTTCTCGCTCTCACTCTCTCTCTCTCTCTCTCTCTCTCTCTCTCTCTCTCTCTCTCTGACTGTTTGTCTGTCTCTCTTTTTCTCTCTCCCTCTCTCCCTCTCTCGTTTTCTTTTGTTTTTTTAACGTAAACACTGGATCGAGCGGAAACGAGAGGAGTGGTCTGTGGTAGTCGGAGATATATATATATAGGTATATACAGAAAAGTGTCCTTCGGATATGTGTAGTAGTAAAGAGAGAGGATAGAAGAAAAATAATAGAAGGACTTATTCCTCGTAGTATCAAAAAAATTTTACGAATACCAGACTCTATTTCTTTTTCCATTTCTCTTTCTCTCTTTCTTTCTGGTTTCTATGTTGTTAGGGGATTTTAATGTGTGTCCGCGCAAGGTAATTCGTATGGTTGGTTGTTTGGAAGCGAGAAGGACATTAGGGATCGCAAAATAGAAAGAGAGAGGGAACGGAAATGGTACATGCATACGTGTAAAGAGAAATAGCGAGAGAGTAGTCTCTGGAGCGTTGGAAGTAGATTGGAGCATCCTGACACAGCGACCGTTTGCGCTGCGTCGCACGGTATTTAGAGCTTTAATGCGAAGCAGACTGAAACCTGGACCGGACTTGTGTAGTCGAGCTCGATGGAGTGAGCGGGGTAATGAATAGGGTGTTAGTGAAACACGGTGTAACTGCTAACGTTGAAGTGGCCAGGCCGCACGTACATACATAGAAGCCGCGTTCAGCAAGCTACGCGTCCAGTCACGCGTTACCTTCCTACGCATAAACGAGTTCGAATCGTATTGAAACCGCTTTGACTCTAATACTCCTGCTTTTCGACGACTCCAAGAACAGGACTAACTTCATTTCCCTCTATCGCTTTTTCCTTTTTCGGCCGACCTCGAATACCGGATTATCTTCTTAACCAAAAGAGGGAGAGAAAGGGAAGGAGTGGTACTTAATCGAATATCTTCCTAACGGGAAATTCCACTTTCCGAATTTCGTTTCCACGTGATTTACTCGAAACACTCTTATGCGGTAGTTTTTATTAATTTTGAAAAAGTAACTAAACAAGTTGTTTAAACGTGTCGTTTAATTTTAATCGATGTTCGATTACGTTTTCTACGAAAAGGGGAATAGGTTTAAGTAGTTTGAATTAGTGCTGGGTCAGGCAAGGAAATCGAGCTGAACTAGAAATAATTAGAAAACTGGTACGTGTATCAACGTGGACGGACTCGTTGTTAAATCTTTTCTTTTTTCCTTTTCTTTTCTTTTTCTTTTTTCTTCGTTGAATTAAAATAGAAAATAAATTACTGTACGTTTCTGAACGTGACAGTTCATAGATTTGCATACGTGTCGTATGCATACGTAGAGTAAAAAAAAAAAACAGAAGGGAATAAATGAGACGGACAAATAATTTTCGAGCGATGGCTTATCGACTAGATGTATATGTATCGATAATATGCCAAGCAAATCTACGTATGCTCGTGTTTTAAATACATAGTTATGCGTGAAGGATTTTTTATATGCGAGCTACTTCACTCGTACGCAGGCGTACTCGCTTCCATACATAATCCTTGTCTTATCGCGTATGCACGATAGTCCAGGAAGCGCCCTCCCACTTTTCTCAACAAAGTCGGCATAAATAATTCAACGATCGTCAAGCCAATGCGTTCATGTAACGGGGCCATTGGAACCTTAGATTTCTGTCGGGTTAGCGATATTTCGAGTATGCAACTATGGATAACAAGTTTTCTGCAATATATATATATATACAATGGTTTTTATTCAATAATTATTTCACGTGAGATCAACTAACGAAGGATTTTACTAACACCGCGGTGAACGTGAACGTGAACGACCAGCTGCAGTGCTATTATAATTTTCACTCCACTCGCGTTAGTATAGAGAAAGGGATAAAAAGGGTGAGAGAGAGGGAGAGAGAGAGAAAAACAAAGAATCCTTTATCGCATAGCTAACGTGAATTTCAATTAAAAATGAAATTCGAATTGTGATCACATTTGTACGTTTCGCACGAACCATAAAAATATGAGCCTTTGTAAAAGAAAGAAAAAAAAAAGAGAGAGAGAAAGTGAGGAGTGAGAGGAGGAGGAGAAGGATATAAAAAAAACAGATGTTGAAGGATTAAAAACTAGACTCGGGAGGAAGGAATCCTTATATCTATTTGAAACCTTATTACAGAAATAAAGAGAAAGAAAGAGGGAGAGAGAAATAGACAGATGATAAAAGAGAGTGAATGACAGAGTAAGAGAAAGCGAAGGTGTAACGGTGATGTGAGAAAGGATATAAATGAAGATACGTTAATGGTTCGTCAAGAGATAGTTGGTACGCTTCCTTGGGAATAGAACGGAGGAGAAATAAAATGTTGGAGGACTTTCCGAGGCGTAGACCTTGGGCTGAGAGAAAAATGTGTCGTGGCTTTGCTGGCTCCGAGAGTAAAAAGCTATGATAATAGAAGTATAAAGAGGGTCTGGGGTTATTTCATAATTACAGACTGTACTTAGACGCGCGTGCATTATGCCCTCTCTCTCTTATCCTCTCTTTCTATTTCTCTCTCTCTCTCTTTCTATCTCTCAGTCTTTCACCTATTTCACCTTTATTATTATCTCTCTTTCTATCTTTCTTTCTTACTCGCAGTATACCGGTAGCCGCTTGTAAGTACATATATTCGTATTATGAAATTAAGGGCAGAGACTTGCGACGGTGGCCAAGCAAAATCCGGCGAGAAAAGCGGAACCTTCTTCTATTCTTCCCAACATTTATTCTTGGCGACATCGTTACGCCTATTAGCGGGTTATGGGATTTCTTCTTAATTAAACATATAGCGGCTTTCGCGAAGTTAGCCGAATCTTTTTGGCGCTTTCCTACTTTCCCGTCCCCTTCCCTTTCCCCTCTCTCTCTCTCTCTCTTTCTCTCTCTCTCTTTTTCTCTCTCCGTCACGCTC
This sequence comes from Polistes canadensis, assembly GCF_001313835.1. Lineage (NCBI taxonomy): Eukaryota > Metazoa > Arthropoda > Insecta > Hymenoptera > Vespidae > Polistes > Polistes canadensis. The sequence continues at coordinate 57,832 of NW_014569611.1, forward strand.
GCTCTTCTCATCTCCCTGTTTTTGCGTGGAAAAAGAAACTCGATCCCAGGACTAACTTTCTTCCTGCTTCGTTCGTCCGGCTTATCGTACTCGGCCGTCCTGTTAAAATATTCTTCCTCGATTTAATTTCGCAGATGAAACTTGCCTCGGAGTTCTACTCGCTTTTGCTTCAGATATGTCTCGCATCATTTTAGATCCGAGGGACCATCCCCGAATTACTAGTCCTTATCGTTGGGTAACGCAAAAGGATAAGACAAGACAATTCCAGATAAGGATCGTTGGAAAAATAAATATAATTCTGTTAAACTAGGAAAATATATCTTTAACATAAAACTTTATATATTTCAAATCAGTGTTATTTAAAGTAAATGAAAGTATTTCATTATTCAGTTATTCTTACTCTCTTTATCTCTCTTGTTTTATCAAATTTCAAGTTCATCGATTTGCAATACTTGTAGACTTCGCATTCTAAGAGTTACCATACCACTTGGAAGACGTCCCTACTGTCGGGATTGTAGCCGCTACCGTTGACACAAGGCACACGGTGTATAAGCGTTCCTATAACCGACAGCGTTATGTATACCAGGTTGTGGGTGAGCACACAATGAGGCCGGTGCGTACACAAGTTCCACCCGTATACTCCTGACGCACACTCCTAGCCTACACCCCCAATGTTCACATCTTCTTGCTTGTACTACTTGCCTTGTGTACACTTTGTGACGCTCGTAAAACTTGGTAGGGGACAGGTAAGCACTTGTCTCACCCCTTCTTCACCACCCCCGCCCTCTATGTATTATATATCTGTGCTGCTCCAGCCAGCCAGCCAGCCAGCTTGTATACTACACATTGGTCTATCTTTTTCTCACGGCTTTGGTCGTCTAGTTTTTATTTCTTTTACTTTATTATTTTCTTTCATTCTTTCTTTCTTTTTCTTCTTCTTCTTTTTTTTTTTTACTTCTCCCTATCGATCATTCGGTAATTAGTATATATTTTTTTCTTTCTCTCTTTCTCTCTCTTTACGTTACTTATCCTACCTGCTATGACGAGCAAACGTTGGAAATATCGGTATTTTCACAAAGACAAATACCGACGCTCATTAATTTCGTACCCTTTCTCTTAACTCTACTGCCATTTGTTCCATCGATCGAACGAACGAGACGACGGCACGACGACAGGTTAAGGAGGTTCAAGTGCGCTTTGAAAATCGATGCCACTAGTACCGCTTAAGAGGTGAGAAGAAAGATATAGAGAAAGAGGGGGAGAGAGAGAGAGAGAGAGAGAGAGAGAGAGAGAGAGAGAGAGAGAGACTAGTGAAGCACAACTTAGAGTACACCTTGTCTATTAAACCATGGTTTTGTGTGACATTTTCCTCTAGATGGTGGATACCATCCACGAGTAATTTCATGTCGAAGGGGTTAATACTTTCCAAATTTGGGCGTATCTCTATTACTACTCACCGAGGTAGAAAAAGTCTGTTAAAAATTTAATTATTTGTTATATAAAATTTAATTGGTAAGATAAAAGAAAGTTATATTTGTTTCAGTAATCACATGAGAATGAACTTGATTAAAAAAATTTATTAAAATGTATTTCATGTGATTTATTTTGTAATATAAAATTAATTGTAATGTTAGTTTTTTTTTTTCTTTTTTTTTTTTACTTTTTTTGACTTTGTCCATTGTCAAAATAATTAGTACGTTTATTAGTTTTAATAAGGACAGCAAGTAATAAGTATATTAATTCATTTGAGATTGTAAAAAGTTTATAAAGTAGTACGACCATACAATATGTTGGACGCGTCGAAAGAGGAACAACACGGAATATCATCTTAGATCGTCGCGCTTAATTATCTTTGATATAAATATGATGGGTCATTCGTTTGTCTCTGGTAGCGTCATGCCATTCGAAAGAAAGTCTAACTTTCAAGAATTTACTTAAGAAACTTTCATAGTTATTCGAAACTTTCTTCGTTAAAGCGAACTGGCCATAAAATTAAAATCTGCTTCACATGGTACGATCTACTAACTTCAAACGATTCTCTGAAGATTAATGGAGACGATACAAGCTTGCGATAAGTCGTATCTCAAAAAAAAAAAGAAAAAAAGAAAGGAAAATAGAGGGAGAATAAAAAAAACCCGAAACGAAGAAGGAAGTACCGATGGTGGCAACCCTCTCTCTCTCTTATGATAGGAAAGATAATAATAAAAATATACGTAGAACGTATAATACTTTGAGTTATCGGTCTACGTATTTCGAACCTTTCAAGAGGCAAACAATTTTGAAATTGAGAGCAACAATTTCTTGACTTTACCACGAACTCTTGACATTCCCCTGACGATAAGAGGTAGTACCATAGAAAAATGTTCTTTTTTCATGAGGTTTTCTTGAAAGAAAAAAATGTATATTTCGTTGAATTATCGCGTAAGGCATCGTCCTACGAATATAATAGCCGATATTTTTTAAAATTACAATCGCGAGTAGACAGATATGTATAGGAACGAAGGAGAACGGTGAAAATTCGTTCGATGTAGTCGTTTTCGTCGTCGTCGTCGCGATATGACAATTATCTTTGACACGAATTTCATTTCGCGCTTGCGACACGTACGAATCCGAGTTGGCTATGGGTGTCGGTGAAAGGAGACGAGAAAAATGCGGAGAATCTGGTTCTCGATGGAAAGCCATCGAATGCATCCGTACGGATGGATGCTGACAACTATTATTCGACGGTGCGATATACGTCTTCGATTCAATCGATCGACCGTGAAAATTCCTTCCCGCTACGACTTCAAAATCTAGAAAATTTATTTACATATTCGCATAAATTCACGCTTAGACTCGCTTTTATCAGATCATTTACGAAAGATTGATCTTACGTTATATATAAAAGTGTTTTCTTTTCTTTATATTTCTCAGGCAAATCGAGATGACTTAAAATGAGAGATAGAAAATCAACGATATAAATCTCGATTAAAGATACTTTTATTTTCTTAAATTGATATTCTTAAAAGACAAAGACGTAGAAAGAAATAGACTAAATGTTCCACGTTTAGTTGTCATCGTATATCTCTTTCTTCTGACCTCTTTCTCTCTCTCTCTCTTTCTTTACAAGTATGAATAGAGTATGGAGAAATAACGGAAAATCTAGGTAAGATGTCCCTACCGATTTAATTACGTAGAAATTCCCGGCTTAGCTATTATCGGATAGAGGAGAGTGGAAGCGGCTTGTGACGCCATACCACTCTTGTAGTTTCATGGGGGGTTTACTTGAGCCAGCCAAGCAATTAGCATTCGGTGTTATATGCAGATTCTTACTGTTGGTGAGAGTGAGAGGCTGAGATAGCTTGAGATAGGTGAAAGGAGAATCGAGGAAGGTTTGGCGACGGGACTAGGAGAAGAGAGAGAATTGAAAGGAGGATAGTAAGGGTGTCGGATGAAGAGGAAGGGGAATGCAAGCTGTTTGTTCATTTGTCATGGGATAATCCCTTTGCACACATCGCATAAAGATGTTGCATATGCCTCTCTTGCTGCCGCTATCGTACTAACACCTATCCCTACTCTTTCTTATTCTCTCTTATCCTTCTCTTTCCGTGTCACTTACATTTCCGACTATTTCGTGTCACGAGTACCATAAATAAGAAATAGGTATTCATTTAAAAATGTACAGCCTTTATTAAATCGGTCAGAATATTTTCCATGCTACAAATATAGTTAATTAGGTAAAAAGCTACACGTTGCATTCTGAAAGTATATATCAAGCAGGAATTTTTACATAGAAATGAGGAGATTTCACATACAAGAAAAAAAGAAAAAGGGTGAAAGAGAGAGAGAGAGAGAGAGAGAAAGAGAGAAAGAAGAAAGGGAGGGGAGAGAAAGAAACAGGCAGAGTGCTCGTGAATTTTTTCTACGAAGTATAGCATAATAATTATAATACCTGATAATTCTATTTGAGTATATTCTTACGTGGCACACGTAGGGTAGGCATGTCACGAGAGCTCTTAAAATACGTTTCGAGCGGCGGGCTTTTTGCCGTCTCTACTTCCTGCCGTCGGATCATACCAACCGGTGGAAACGAGTATTCTTGACACAAAGAGAAGCGAGTAAGGTGAAATGCTTTATTTTAACTTTCTGCCGCATGTACAACGTTATGCGTCATATTACACGTGGCGGTAGTGAGAGTGAGAGAGAGTGACGCGATGAGGAAAGGATGAGAAGGGTGGCGAAAGGGTTGAGAGGGGTAACAAGCGAGTTGGGGGTTGCGTTTCATATTCATTACATCGGTAGCTATTTGTCACAGACTCGTATCGCGCTGAAATACTGGTCGAGATAGGCGACGTCCCCCGTTGCATTGTTAAAATGTTGAGAGTGAAAGAGAAAAAGAGAGAGAGAGATAGAAAAAAGCTCCTCTCAAATAGAAAGAGAGAGAGGGAGAAAGGGAGGGTGAAAAAAAATAGCCAACGGCGATCATCGGTCATGCGTCCGGTATTACTGCCTAGTTACTGAATTCAATGAATCGTATGAAATGCATTAAGAATTAGCCGATCCTAATGGTCGGCTCTCATTCTTTTTATCTTTAACATTCACACACATTTTATTTTCGTATAACCGCAGAGAGCTATAAAGTACCTTAGGTTCGTGTTAGAAAAATTATGCGAACAATAAAACCTTCTACCGAATCACCTACGTAGTTATCATTTTTTTTCGTTTAAGCAGCCCGTAAAAGCAGATATGAGATCATCTTGAGCGGGGAACACGATTTGCTAGAATCGTACTAGTCAACGACACGAAACGACACGACACGACGAAAGATTTTTCGAACGGCTTAGAGGCCATAAATCACGTCCTTGTTAAGAGGATTCCAAATAAACCGATCGTATCGTATCGTATGTATCTCAAATGAAGTACCTCGCGAGCAGCGAGTTGCACGATAGAGCGGATTTATTTCGTCGGTGTTCGCACGATTACAGAGTCGAATTAGTACCGATCGCAAACTCCTACAAACGTTAAATCGATCAAAGAAGAGAGTATAGTATACGGTGGGCGGTCTTTCCGGTGGAATTTCCAAAGGCGCGAGATTTGAAATCGCGGACGATATATCGCGCGCCTCCCACGGCTAAAACTGACTGATGTTGACACTATCGGACGGAGAAGGCTGATTTATATTTATATATTCGGCGATTATGCGCGTTACGTTTGCGCGAGTTAGATAGTCTAAAATGATATTTACGTAGCATGAAAGGAAAACGAGTATGGACGTGTCGAGCAGCTATATAGATGGCAGAAAAACGGTCTATTTAATTTTACGATAAATGTAAAAACATTTTGATTAGGTTCTTGGGAAATTGAGGAACATTAATTTAAAATAATTTTCTGTCTCTTTTTTGTTTGCTTTCATAAAATAATAATAATTATAAATAAAAGTAAGGGTAACGATATTAATTACAATAATATACAACAATAATATAATTACAATAATTATATAATAATAATTATAATAATAATAATAGATTTTATGATTCATTTTCGATGGAAAACAAACAGAAGATATATAATTTTATTCGTAATAATTCCGGCTTCTTCTAGTGTGTTGAAAATATAAAAATACAATAATTTTGGGGAAAGAAGGAATATTCTACGAATATACTTGATATCTGCGAGCACAAGCACGATGCGAAGTCCGTGTGTCACGCTCTTCGAAAGGGTAGCGAGAACGAAAGGGATGAGGGGGAAGATTGAGGTCGAACAACGGTGTGCAGGAAACGGTGTTCTCAAGGGAGGAAGCCGGGTGTTAAACGCAACATTTTTCAACAGATAAGTCACGTATGTTTAATTATGTATATTACTAGCCGCGGAAATGAAAAGCAGAGCAGGAGTAGTAGTACTACCCTCGTTTGTCGGTCGTAGCACCCTACCCTTCGTTTCCATCTCTCAGTCGCTGTCATCAAACTTTTTCTCATGCTTCTCTAGTGAAAACGCGAACCATCATTACAATATTTTATTTTAATTATTAATACAGAGTGTGCGTGGCCAATAGCAATTAGGTACACCCCAAGAGGAATGCCAAATTCCGCGTTGGTTGTGACTACCAACCGGCAATCCCTCTTTTCGCTCCTCTATATTCAAACACGACGATGTGTTGCGCGTTCCAAATTTTCATTCCGCCCCAAAGCAAGGTTGCGAGAAGAGTGGGGAAAATGGGTTCCCTACCACTCGCGCTGAAATTTTCCAAGCTATAAGAGAGAAACTTCAAGCGATATTTAAAATCCTTTTAATTAAATTTCCACGATTTTTGCAAATGCTTAACCGACTGAAAGAGAGAAATATAGAGAGCAAGAAAGACCTCGTGGATCGCAAAACAACGCCGCGTATTCGTTAGAATTCCTTAAACCGCTAGAAGCAAGCAAGCAAGCAAGCAGCACCACCACTACCACCACACCAAGTATTCTAAGATAATCCTATTTACGATATCATAAACATTTCTCAGCTCGTGACTGCGTTTTTAGGTAAAATTGGTGAAACAAAAAATCAGATAATGTAAAGATAATTCCGATAAAAATTCACAAATTTGGTTGCTAGGCCGTTCGATAATATTCCTTTCACGTCTGGCCTTAATAACGATCGCGTTCAGAGATAATGGACGCTGCGAGAACGAAATAAAATGAAAAAGAGAGAAATAAAATAATAATGATAATGATAATAATAATAATAATAATAATAATAGTAATCATAACAATAATAATAAAAACAGTAACGGGTAGAGACACACGTAGTAGGGGAATGATAGGAGCTACTGGGCTTGCGCCTACGGTCATCGTCGACGATGGCGCTTTGTTGGAACCTGCTTGTTCGCCTGCCTGCCTACCTGCCTACCTACCTGCCTCCCTGCATGCCTGCCTGCTTGCTCGTTGTCGCCTTGCTTTTAATAATTAATATCATTATACGCGCTCGAACGGTCAGAAGCAAAGCGCGGGCGCGCGCGCGCGCTCACGATGCCAAGCATCGTGTGCATGTGTTATCTTGGGTAGCTCACTGTTTACGACTGTTTAGCCGGGCTCGCTCGCGGCAGATAGGCAGATAATATGGCCGACGTATATTCTAAATGTACGCTTGCGGTGGCAATAAAACGAGCTTGCTACAAAAACTTTTCCCTTCTAAGCCGGGGTGTCTCTTTCTCTCTGTCTTCCTCTCTCTCTCTCTTTCTCTCTCTCTCTCACTCTACGAGCATTTGCCCCTTACCGCCAGTGAATAATTGCGATGGCACGACTTTTATGTACGTCGCTGGATACAACGCACAACGTTTAGATTTATTTGAACTTCGATCACATGTTCTCTCGACTATTTTCGTTTATTTTGTGTTTCTATGGTAATTTAGAGTATGGGACGATCGTATAAAAGATTTTATTGTTATGTTTTAAGAATATAATTAAATTACTAATAATACCAGCTATCGAATCATACTATTTTGTTTTCGTTCTATTTCTTTTCTTTTCTTTTCTTTTCGTTTCGTTTTGTTTTGTTTTTTTCCCTTATCTAGATTAGATTTTTTTTTTTACGAACAAGAGAATATAATATCGATCGATAGGGCAGGAGTGGGAATAGGGGAAAGAAAAAAAAAATTATCGACTTTTGGTGTTTCAACTCAAAAGATAGATTACCGAAGATTACACGTAATTTCGTTCGGCGTACCGATACACTGCCGATGAATATCGCCGCGCTTAATCTACATTTTAACGAGAACGAAGGTTACACTGAAATCATGTAGGTATACCGCGATGGTGACATAGAAAAAGATTTTTATACTTCGAATAAATTGAATTATTTAACTATACGCGAGTGCGCGTTTAGCAGCTAACCCTTCACGAAACAACAAGTCTTCCATAATTCAACATTTATATATATATATCGTTTGAAATAAGATTTCTTAGTTCTAGTAGTATATAAAACTATCAGCCTTTTCCTTTTCGCTCTATTCGACTTTCTTTCTTTTTTCTCATTCATTTCGATTTAAACACCCAATGCTCGCGTTAAAAGATCAAATCGTTGTTATACGATTTAACCCGAAGTTTCGATATTTCTAAGGTACAGTATACGTGTATACAGTATACGTATAGTATAGGTATACGAGAGATGACTAGAAAATTTTCTAACTTCTTGTCACGGAGAGAGATTGAAATTCTTTGAAGAAAAGTGGTTCGAACAGTTTGCACTCGAATAAACGTGGTCACGTTAATGCAATGTGAATAAGGCAATGTTATAATTCAAAGAACGATATCTGTCCGTTTTATCGTAAGAAATGCTCAAGGAGTAATTAAAAATTAAAATGAAAACCTCGATAAGGACGTAATCAATCACGGACGTATGCGACGGCAGACCTGTAAGTCGTTCTAGCTACGAAGTCGATTCGAGTTGCAATAGTTCGCGCCGTTTTCCTCGCTCTTAAATGCATATCAAGCTGAGCGAGAACTCGCAATTGTAATGCATATTCCAACTGCTTGTGACATAAATAAGGAAAGGCTTGAAACGTAAATGTTAACTTTTATGGCTTGACCGTCGTCGCTCGTCTCGCTTTAACTACGAATCGCTTTTACTAAAATCACTCACCCTTTTTCCCTACGATGAGTTAGCATTAGGAGACTTCGTTAAAAAAGAAAAAATCCCTTTACTACGGGCTTGACTCTCAACGGTGTTAATGCTTACTCATAAATATATACTATTCTTATATCGATCAAACTTAACATCGATTCTCTTATTCTCCAACCCCCATCACCCACCCCACCTTACCCTCATAACATTGCGACGATTTATCTTCAAAGAAATTCTCTTCCGTTATCGCGCGAGAAGAAAGGAACCCTCCATTACGAATCTCTCGAAAGACGAGAAAGAGAGAGAGAGAGAGAAAGAGAAAAGAAGGAAAAAAGGAATCGAGTTCTGGCGTTGCTTGAAAAATTCATATTATTCATTCCGTCAAAGCACGAAGACAAATAAAGGGTATACGCCGAAAAATGAAGCTTTCGAACAGGGGGATATCTGAATTCACAAAACCGAAATGCGACGCGACTCGCACGCAATGCTAGGATTTGGAGAGAAGGAAAAGAGAGGAAAACACAGAGAGAAAGAGAGAGAGAGAGAGAGAGAGAGAGAGAGAATGAGAGAGAAAGAAGGGAGGGGAATAGAGAGAAGCCAGAGACGAGTTATTTCATTCACGGATTTCCCATAAAATCAGGGTATCGAGAGGTTGGTGTCGCGCATTTAATAATGCAGACGCCGGATGTTCGTAGCTTGGTCCAGGCTAGGCAAGTGGGTAGTCAAGAGGGTGGTGGGACGGGGGACGGAGAGTGGTGAAAGGGAGGAACCGGGTTAAATATTTCACGACGCATTTCCGCTGTTCCGCCGGTAGGGTGTGCTTCGCTAGTGGGTCCAGAAATAGGCGGAGGATAGAGACAAAGAAATATAGTACAATTTCGTGCGGGCAGATTCGCCCGAACGAATATGGATTTGTGAACGCTAACGCGTGCGCGAGCGCGCGCACCCAATATTTCCAATTTCATAATTGATAAAGAGATTCTACGGGGGGAGCAAGGGGGAAGGAGGAGAGGAAACCGGAGGTGCTTACGTTGCGCGCCACTCCGCGTAGATTTATATCGATCTTCGACTTAACCGAACGCAGTTCCTTTTCATTAGGATGAAAATCATAAAAGAATACTAATTCATTTTCGTATAATTATAAATATAATGTCACACTCTTTTCTTTAGCTAGTATAATTTCATACGAATTGAAATATCTATTTAAGAATCATACTTTTGACGATCGTGTTTCTCCTTGACAAAGATACACCAAACCTTTGGCGATATTCTCGAAAGCAAAGTACTCATACACGTGTTCTTTTAAAGATACTCTCCACACTCTCTTTCTTTCTTTCTTTCTTTCTTTCTTTCATCCAGAGGAGCAGAACGGCGCAACCATTAATATAATGCCCCTTAACCTTACGAACGATAAGGTGGATCGTGTCGGGGGTGCTTTGTTGCGCTATGGCTCGTAATAAACGCGATCCGTTTCCCGGCAGTTGCTCACGTGCACGAATAGCTTTATAGATCTCGTCGCAAAGCCCTTACAGACTCGTCGTTGCTATTTTATACACCAAGAGAGCTAGCTAGCTAGCTAGCTCCGACACGCCATTCGCCTCCGGTAATATCGACCGACGAAAAGGATCAACGGGGATCGTTCGATTCCTTCTCACCTTACCCCCTTCTTACCCCATCATATACCGTCCAATCCCTTACCACCACGTTTTCCTTCGGCGATAGAGTTACGTCTTCGTTTACGATCGACTTACCATCTCTCTATCTCCCTTTCCCCCTTCTAGCCCCCTTCTATCTATCGCACTAATCTCATATATATGTACTATGTACATAAGTATACATATATATATATATACTGGGTCACTCGGCCGACTGTTTGGCCGAGCACGCTCGTGGTCGTCGGATTAAATTACGAATTAGCCCATTATCCAAGTAGCGCGCTCGATGATGACAAGCAAACATCTCAATACGATCGGCTATGATCGAAACGCGTAATGCAAGTTGCGTCAGAGCGTGGGATCATCCAACGAATGGATAATGGATATTCGAGAGGAAAATGTCAATAAGGGTAGTTACCGAAAAACAAATCGATTTTCGTCCGTTGCCCAAAGTTAATTCTAGTTTATATATCGTATTTAATATATTGATAATCACGAATTTAAAAAGAAAGAAAAAAAGGCTTTTTTTTATTACATAGTATATATTTGTTTTTTTTTTTTTGTTTATAAAGGATAACTAAGTTACGCGGAATTTCAAACACGAGGTCAGATAAGAATTACTACAATCTGTTCGTACATTGGATATTATATAGTTCGAGAGAAAAGAGGATTATCCTTGCCAAGACACTTTTCTTGGCAGAATCGAAACGTGCCCGTGGACGGATGCCGCTTTGGTGCGATCGATAAATCGCATGAAAGAACGAGAAGGGTTGTTCGAATGAAAAATCTCAGAATCCACTTGGATATTTATATGGTGACTCGGGTACGCCAACGATCCTCGACGGTCGTGCATGTGGAAAAGTAGATTATCATTTTTCCTAGTCGTGGATTGGTCATGGTATTGCTTTGCTACTCGACAAAACAAATCTCATGGATTTGTGTTTGGTCGTCGATTTTTACAAACGATAATTCGTTTAGCTTTTTACGAGTTCTATTGCGTAAAAGGAAAGACGAAATTTAGCAGTAGAATTTGCGCGTAATTTTCGGAAGTCCGAAAATGATGTCGCGTATCAGTCGTAAGTTGCTTTATCATAGTATCTGCCTCGGGCATATACGTATGATGATCCAACAGGATCAGAGAGGTTCTCGTGGTATTTCCATTAGTCCTGAGCCTCTGGCATTAGCTTTACCTATTAATGAGGCGGATTAACCTACGCACGTACGCAAGCGTGCACACATACGAATATGTTTTGTCCTGTCTCCCGAAGGGCAGCTCTTACGTGACAAGCCAAAACGTAGAATTTGTCCACCCTACTTCCTCTCTCTCTCTCTCTCTCTCTCTCTCTCTCTCTCTTTCTCTCTCTTTCTCTTTCTCTTTATACCACAATGTTCCATCTCCGTTCTCATTCACTCTATTAACAAGTAATAAGCTGCTCCCTGGTTTACCTACCGTATCCGGTGTGACCTCAGCCATATTGCTTGACCAGAATAATATTAGGAGTCAACTGTTAAAGTTAAAACGAGACCTGAAACTCTGATCATATTCCAATGGCGTCCTTCCTTTCTTCCTTCCTTCCTTCCTTTCATTTGGAGACCAGATATTACATATCGACATTTCAAAACTATATAACGCATAAGCTACAGAGCCAATAATCTAGCTAGAACAACGTATTAACGAAGTGTCGCAGGAAAACTTAGTTTAACACCGAATCATAGCAGAACCCCCTTAAAATTGTACGAAGATTTAAGAATTTCCTTTTGCAAACTCGACTTCGGATTACGCTATAATCCGTGTCGACTCGACTCGAGGATATTAAAAGTGTTCGAATGTGACGTTATAGGGGATAATCTTAAGATTTGCACTCGAGATTATCTTCAGATAGGACGAATAATCTCTTGATACCCCCTTCGAAGATTCGATTCACTCTTAATTCGTTCGTAATTTGTTCGGAGAACCTTGCTTTACCTTAAGATTTACCATGAAAGAAGCTGAAGGGTCTTTTGTTGTTTTATTCTATTATAGTTATTAGCTTTGAGATGACTTATAGCAAACTTTGTATGCAAAACATGAACGGATTTAATTTTATGGAAAATTCAGGATTTACACACGGACAAAAGTGATTTAACTATTCAACCAAGTCGGTGTGCCTATAAAATCTGTCGTATAAAGTAGGTTGTTATTAGTCGATGTAAGTTCTCTCATTATCTTCAAGGGGTGAACGTTTCATGAGATAAATCGGTATCTACGCAACTCCGACCGTTATTTTACGTTACTTGATAAAAGCTTCTCGAGCGTGGAGAAATTGTTATTACTTAACCAGAGAGGCATGATTTTTACATGATTATATATGCATATAAACGTCCGACTTTTCTCTCTTAAGCTATTAGTACTTTGAAAAATGTTTAAGATTGCTGCCATTGAATTCTTTAATGTGAATATTAATATTTATGCAAGAAAAATATTTTTTTTATTTTAAACAGAGAAAACTGATAAGTTAGTGAACGAGGATAATAAAAGTAAGGGAGACTAGAAAAGTTTTAAATTACATATCAAGCAAGGATAGAACAAGTAAAGAGAAAAATGAGAAAGGAAAAATAACGAAAAGTAAAATTTTACTTCAATATACAGTAGCTATCACGTTTTATACTTTTCTAACAAGATTATAAATATTTTTATTACGAAAATACAAAACATGCTTCGGGAACTTTTGAATGACTGCATTTCAGTTAACTGTCCAATCAAATTGATCTCCAATTTATTTCAAATTTAAATTACTATAAAGATTGTGGCTTCACTAAATTTAATTACATCTTATTCAGCTTAACGAATTTAATAATGTTAAGTAATAACGTAGGTACATCACACAAACATGAATGTAGGATAATCTGAGGAAATAAAATTTGCGATTCTGTTGAACGAACGGTGTAAAAGTTGAATTTTATTAAAAAAAATTTAATTGTATGATATAAAACAAGAGAGTAAAAGATAGGAAGAGAGAGAGAGAGAAAAGAATGAACGAAAGAAATAAAGAAAATGGGAAAAAAATGGGTGAAAAAAAAATAATGTTTACGATATCTTACGGTTCTAATGAATGAAATAAAAGCAATGGGAGATAAAATAAAAGAGGTAAACATTCTCTTTTAGCAATAATTGATTCGAGAATATTTCGAGCCGGGGTTCGACACAAGCACGATATACTTGTGAATACTTTGATTGGAACGGTATGCTATCTAAAAATTTTTTTGCGTAGCGAAAGCCTCTCGACAACATGAGACCACCCATACACCCGCCAACGCATATTTCCACAAATGCGTATCTCTTATTCAAATTGCATGGAAAATTCGGTACGTCCGACCTCGAACAATTTATGGACGCGCCGCACTTTGTGGCGTGTCACGGCCGCCGGCCTGCACCATTGGTAGCTGTAATTGGAATTTATGGGAACGCGTAGTCCTTTATGGTGGTCATGGCACCGCTTCAATGTATACCTATATTTGTTTGTGCATGCGTAAATAAAGTGAGAGAGTGAGAGTAACAGAGAGAGAGAGAGAGAGAGAGAGAGAGAGAGAGAGCGAAAGAGAGAGAGAGTGAAGGGGAGGAGGAATAGTCAAAGAAGGAGAAAGAGAGAGAGAGAGAGTGATAGAGGGGGGGAGGAAGAGATAGGAGAACGGTTGGTTTGTTCACGATAGAACACTTGCAGTTACTCCAGCGTGCGCTTTACCACCCGAAACGTCCATTTCAAAATTTGTCTTCTATAGCTAATGTCGAGGATAATCGATTTATTGCACACGATATCTCTGCGGATAGGCATACGTTAGAATTTTCTCTGATTTTTACCAAACACGTGATTTTTTTTTTTTGAAGAAATTCAATCAAACCACCTCAATTTTCAACATTTTTACCAAATTAGACTTCGATTATTTTTCATTTTTATGTCTTTACCTGGTAAAAAAAATTGTCCTTGCAATAGCAGAGAAATAAAACAAATAATTTATCTCCCACGTTATAGAACGATCGTTCTCTCTTATTTACTTTATATTTTAGTCCATATCGATCCGAACGAAGTTAATATTATTGGAATATCGAAATGCAATGTACCAAAAGCATCGTATACAATATGTTACGGCAAAATACAGTCGTTACAATGTTGCAATAATTAATGTCGTTTACATGGAAATTATTAAATAAGTTATAATGCGTTGGCGACATGTAATCATTGAGTAATGACCAAAAGAGGTTGAAAATAACGATTTACAAATGGTACGGAAAAATAAAAGAGAACAAATTCCAGGTATACGCACGAAATATCGAGTTAACAAATTTATAAATAATGAAAATATTCTAGACTTCATATGAATAACAGAGAGAGAGAGAGATAGAGAGAGAGAGAGAGATAAAAAATAATCGTTTCGTATCGAGAAACTGCAACAAACAAATTGTCGGTTGTTCTCTAATAATGGAAGAATTTTTGTTGTCGAATCATTTCTGCGCTTCGTGTCACATGCATAAAGGGCTGCTGGTGAAATAGGCCGAGAGATTGAAGAGTGGGACGAGTAGGACGAATAGAGGACCGAGAGGGCGTGCCCTCTCCAGGAGAATCATAAACTTGGTGTAGCTCTGAACTCGTCTGAACGAAACATATCGAGAGAGGAAAGTACGTGAAACTCGCTCGCTCGCTCGCTTGCTCGTTCGCTCGCTTGCGAGTGGGCAAATGAGTCAGTCAACGGAATATAGAGCTATGTGTTTGAATTAGCGCAAAATGTGGCCTGCGGCTAGGACTAGCGAAGCCCCTCCGTGTTCTCACGCGAGCACACGCGCTCCTTCACATAAATGACTAACAATTGCGAACAACCCGGGATACGCAACAAACAAACGGTGGAACTGGTCGGTTGACCTCGCCTCGCCTGCTGGTGGTTCGCGGTAGCCTAAGTAAAAACCCGTTAATTAATTATCCTCTCCCTTTCCTTCTTCTGGCATGGCGCTTTGTACGCAAACAGAAGAGAACCTGGGACGGGCTGCGAGAAACAGCATGCTTTTCCAAAAGCTCCAGGTATAGAGTTCCTCCAAACTCTCGAGGATGTCCAAGCTTCACGAAGGCCGCTGGCCAACTTGTGGTAAGCTGAGCCGACTAGCTGTCTTCTCTCTCTCCCTTTCTTTAGCTCCCTTGGTCCTTCAACGCGTTTAGAAGTCACCATACCGACCGAGTCGCACACCCAACGGCATCCCAAGCTCAACCTTTGCATGGTACACCCTCGGTTTCTCTCAACAGCAGTGCCCTCTTAAATCTACCAACGTTGATGTCGGCCCATACGCATTATATTCTCCTCCTCTTCTTCTCTCCCACCCTCTCTCTCTCTCTCTTTCTCTTTTACTCTAAGCAAAACATACCCGGAAGCGTTTAGCCTTAGTCTCGACTTCACAGTTCCGCCTGTCTCTCTTCATGCAGCTTCGGCTTTCAACCTACAAGAACTTTGCTGTAGGCTCTCAAAAGCTTGGTAAACGGTAGCTCTAAGCTTTGACCGAGGAAAGAGTGAGAGAGACAGAGAGAGACAGAGACGGAGAAAGGGAAACTAAGAGAGAGAGAAGGTCAAGTTGACAATATTCGAAAGTTCGTCGCAATGATTTAACAAAAGTAAAGAGGAATTTAACATTGTCTTTTCTTAATTAAATTGTTTTAACACAATTATTTACACACATACTCTGGCCATTCGAGATTTCCCACTACTTGTTGAACGCGTGTATAACTTCATAGTATGTATTTCTATTTTCCTGTTGTACAATTCCATCGAATCAATATTAACTTAATGGTTGCTCATGTTTGCATTGAGTTTTGCATTTGTAGCCCCTGCACAGTAGAAAAAACTAAGTGGAAGCGTAGCTATCGGATACTTCAAACAAAACTTCGAACTCGTATGTAGTTTTATGTATGTAGGTATATACCATAAGGTACGGGCCGAGTTTTCGATTCTCCAAGAGAAACATAATTGATAATTTACATCGCGTAACCGTTGTGCGTGATCGTTATTCGGCCTTTTAATGAAATAATAGAAAGGGGAGAAAAAAAAAATGTAAAATTATAAGAGAAAGTGAAAGAAAGTTCATTTTGAAAAAAGAGAGTGAAAATAAGAAAGAAGAACAGGAAGCGAAAGAATACGATGGAAGTTAAGAGAATAAAATTGAAGTGATGAGAAGGAAGATATACACTAGAAAAAGAAACAGCGAATTTTTATAAGGGAACAGGGAGGAGAGAGAAAGAAGGATAGTAGGCATTCTACATAATACGACTACTAGTACGTTGGTGTTGACCCTGGAGGCTTTCGAAAAACGAAGCGCGTAATTACACGCCCAAGGGCGAACGCGATTCCAAGCAACCTCTCACTCCGGTACTACCTCTTCTACGCTTCAGTTACTACCGAACCAACCTATCCACCTCTTTACCTACTCTTCTCCATATTCCACATTCGTTCGGAATGAACAGAACGACGACGGTTATATCCCAGCATGCTGAAAAAAGAAAAAAAGCATTGATAGATCAAGCGACGCGTGCATTTACTAATAGTTATGTTACATAAGAACCTTAGTAATGCTTAAAAGATTTTATATATTCCTCAGCAATCCTTTATCATACTAATCTGATTATTTTCAATGTCGAGACAAATGGCATGCGATAAGCGTAGAAAAAAGTCGATTAATACTCGTGACTTAGTATCGCTGGCATAATTAATGAAGATTATCACCACGAAATTGAACATATATACGACATCGATCATTGTTCGCAATACGGGTTGACACGTACCAAAGAGACTCCTTGAATATTACCATAGCGTCTAGTGATCCATTAACCGTGCGTCGTGTCTTCTTTCTCTTTTCATTTCCGTTTTATTTTTATTTTTGTCTTTCCTTCTTTTCTCTTCTCTTCTTTTCTTTTCTCTTCTCTTGCGACTCCACAGAAGCATCCCCGTAAGTCCCGGGGAAATCTTTATAGTTCAACTAACCACCGCTCGTAATTTTATTTACTTAGAAAATAAATCCGTCCTTCGACGGTATTCCAGCGATAATACCGATGTTATTTCGGTTTAAGTTAAACGAATGGTTGGTGAGGCCGTCGGCTATGTATCGTTCTTTAGCGGATTGTTGATTCTACGCCCTAGAGAACGTTGTGTATTACGCTTAAAGGGATGTTAATAGAAACGGTAAGCTGAGGACACAGAAAAATATCATCGCTGGAATATAGTACAATAAGCGAAGCACGTGTGTTATCTCGGAAAGCAGTGCGGCCTGCGCGTCATTCCACGAATTTCTGCAACGAACATTTTTCTTCCGGCAGAGTTTGCTATAGAATGAACTTTTGCTACGTTCGTAAGATCTCGACGAAGCAAAAAGAGAGGGAAAAGAGAATGGGAGAGATAGAAAAGAAGAAGAAGGAAAAAAATAAAAAAAAAAGAACGATAACTGCTCGAAATTTCTCGTACTCCGGGCGATCTCAATGCTTCGCGTTCCTGAACTACTTCCATCTCTACCCATTTTCTCTCTTTTAGCGGCATATTTCTCATTACCTTTCATACAATACCAAATCTGACGTTTGAACGTTCCGCAAGTCTTTGTATATATCTGTGATTCTACAATTTTTATTGTGACAATACGACGAAAAGAAAAATGAAATAAAAAGAGACAAAATGTTTTCCCATGGAAAAATATATAATAAAAAGATATTAAAAGAAGTTAGTAACTTAAAATAAAGATTATTTGTGAGATTAACACTATTATATTATAATATATATTAATAAAGAATATATTCAAAAATGAACATATCAATATTACAATACAATGTAATAGTAAAAATTGGTACTTTGGATGTTGTTATTTACTACTGATATTTATGGCACAACGAAGGACGAAATATACCCTTTACAAACCCGAAAAAGATTCTATAGTTTTTCCGAACTCTGGATACTTAACAAAAAGGAACTGGATTCCCTTGAACGCAGAAAGTTTCAAAGAATTTTTAATTCTCAGACACTAAAAATGTCACTTTAGTGAGAGAAAATATCTTACAACTCGTGAAACTATTTATCCAGGATTAATGCGGATAAAAACATAAAATACAATCGGTTTTAACTCGTCTTTGTGAAATAGCAGAATTTTTCAATTCCATTGAGTCTATTTCCTTATGCAACGGCAAATCGAAGATATCCAAAGGCAAGAGGTTGGTAATACGTTAGACGTCTCTTGCTTCCTTTTATTATCTTTCGTTTATGCGGCCTGGAAAATGAAATTTTCTCTAAGAAGCCAGCGATTCGTCTTCTGGGATTAAAAAGCTCCTTAATTTCCCAAGTGAGAGCCTCAACGTGTTGCCTTTTCTACAATAACGCCTCTCTCCTACATCCACTTTTGGACATCTACGATATCAAACTGTTCTCTTAATCTCTCCAATGACGTATCCAAGCGAACATTTACAAACATACGTTAGCTCGTAAATAGACGCGCTTTCGATCTCGTTGAAAACCATGTTATTTACTACGAAATGCTACCGTTAATACCGTACCCCCTGCCTCATCATTTTCGAATTAAACAGAATTTCAGATCAAGAACTTAGATGCAATCTTTTTCTCTCTTTCTCCCTCATCTTCTGTGACATGCTAATCACTGAAACATTCAATTTTTTAAAAGCATTCACCTTTCTACATCCACCATCGCCTAATAAAATATTCAAAATTTCCATCACTTTCTTCTACCGGTTATATCCTCCCATCTTGTATAAATACTTTATACGAACCGCATGTAACTTACATCGCGATGTAAACCGAGATAGAAACAGAGAGAGAGAGAGAGAGAGAGAGA
>NW_014569611.1:77613-124599 GCF_001313835.1 Polistes canadensis
TAACAAATAATTTTATTTAAAATTATAAACCCCGAATAATAATAATAATTCATGCAATATCATACACGAAATTAATCACACAAGCTTATCTTTTTTTTTTTTTTTTTTTTTTTTTTTTTCTTTTTTTTTCTGTAAAATAGGATACCGTAAGATAAGGATAATATAAATCATAAAATACGTGGAAAGGAATCATTTTTCTTACCGAGAGAAGATATTCCTGTAAGGTATTAATGGACGCTAACGTACATACGTATGTATATGTATAAAACGTGATCCGAGTTGATAGCAATACTTCCTTATTTCGTTTTCATAAAATCATTGCTCTCGAGAAAGGATAGTATTAACATAGAAACATTATGAGAATAGAAGGTGAGAGGTATCACGCACGCTCGATCCCGGGTTTCTCTCTTCTAACGATTAGCAGTGGGGCGCAAAGGTCGATGGAAACGATGTCGAACGTACAGACGGCATTCTCCTGCACTCCACGAGTCCAACCGTTAATTAATAAAGTATCCCCGTAAACTAACAGTTTTACTGCAGGACCGACAAACTTAATACAAGAGAAACAACTTTTGTTTTTCCACGCTCACACAGTAACGAAGTCTCTCGCCCTCTCTTTCTCTTTCCCTCTCCTTCACTTACTTCCCTTCCCTTTTCTCTTACTCTCTTACTACCTGGAGCCGAGGCAGATTACTCGTTGCATACTTAAAACCTTAACAACCAGGGCGGTCAGAGAAAATGTTCGTCCCTTTTCTACCGCTTCGTACTGAATTGCAATCTCTCTCTCTCTCTCTCTCTCTCTCTCTCACTCTCTCTTCTTCTTCTTTCCCTTTTCCCTTTCTATCTTTCTCTCTTTCTCATTCGTTGCATGTGTACCCGCCCAACTTTCAGAATTTTTCGTCTAATGAAGAAAAACGGAATTAGATTATAGCGAAACGCACTTCGCCGCGCTCCGATGAGACGGGGGTGAAAGTTAATAGATGTAATAAGATTACATGAAACTTGAGAATGTCGCGAGCTTAATCGTAATAGACGAGATGCGGTTCACGAACGTTTCGACGTGAATTCCACGGGAGTTACCGAAAGCTGCGAAAGCACGGAGGAAATGTTGTAATTCGAATTAAAGAAGAAGAAGAAAAAAAAAAGAAAAATATGAAAACATCCGACGGAATATTTTGAACCCGAATAAGTCTCGAAGTACCTTCCACGTTCCACCTAACCACGTCCGATTGAAACATTTTGGAAAGTGCCCTGAATTTTTTTCTTTTTTGTTACTCTCTCGTGTACCTTCTACGCTTAGAAACGTTTTATCTAGATGAATCGGTAAGAAATTGATATTTTTCTCTTTTTCTTTTTTTTTTTTTTATTTCTTTAACGAAATTTTAAGGAGATTCTACAAAAAAAAAATTGTCCCTCCTCCCCTTATATATATATACGGATTCAATTTAAATGAAAAGAAGTTACTACGAAAAAGTAAATTTTTAGTTTGGTTTAACGTCCAGACGGAAATCGAAAGAGCTAAATTTATAGGGGGAAAAAATGAGAAGAAGGGGGAGGGAGAGGGATTGGTCTTTCCTAGCCATGCGGCATGGCACGCGCCTTTACGAGGAGTTCAACCGCAAGAATGTTGTCTACCAACTCTCTCGATCCTCTCAACCCTATCTCTTCCTTTCTCTCTCTCTCTCTCTCTCTCTCTCTCTCTCTCTCTCTGTATAGTTACTCCCCAAATATCATGAACATAGCAGTGGTGGTAGTGGTAAAGCTGCTGCTGGCGATGCCTGCTCTGCCAGGCTTGTTTTTCGAGGTGCTTTCATTACGCGTGCCATAGCCGCATTCGCGATTAAACCGCTGAGTTATGCGCATCTGCATTTTTAGCGTGCCGTTCCTATGTCGTCACTCGGTCATCGCACCTTTTTTTTTTTTTTTTTTTTTTTTTTTTTTTTTTTTTTTTTTTTTTTTTTTTTTTTTTTTTTTATTATGTTTCTCTTTTTCATCCCTTTCGGTTCTTTTTTCGTTTTGTTTGTTTTTTTGTGTTTTAATTTTTTTGTGTTTTAATTTCTTTTTTTTTTTGTTTCTACCTCAACGGTATACCACGCGCGTACGTACTATTTATTTCATTTGCTTCTACACCGTACCAAAAATCTACCCTTACTCAGCTAGAAAATTTCTTTTTTATTCTAGATATTAAAAACTCACAGCTTTGCTCTCTAACGATGTTCTCTCCCCTCGTGATAAATAATCGAACGTGTTCTCTTTCTCTCTTTCTCCCTTTTTTCTTTTTTTCTTTTTTTCTTTTTTTCTTTTTTTTATGCCTGCGGTGCTCCTCGACAAAATGTATCGACCCTTCGACGGTCTCCAATGGGCAGTACATTCGTTGCGCATACATGAGTGCCAATGTATATGTATATGGAATACGTTCTAACACGATAGCTGCGTTTACCCGTAACATTTTATATGCATCATTAATAATACCATTATGGTATATGATTTCCAAAAGGCCCAATTTCTCGTTATAATGAATTTAAAGCAGTAAACATATATTATAAAAATAGATTATAATCGCGTGCCGATCAGTAAATATATATATATATATATATATATGTATATATTGTTATTATTTGTGTTGGGGAAAATTAATAATATCGATATTTACAATATTTTCGATAAAGAGACATGTAAAAATTATCAGCTCGGAGGAATGTTATTAATTAAATACTACGACAATTTCCCTTTGTTATTAAATTTTCAATGCGTATGATTTCTTTGTTATTTTTTTCAATAATAGTAAAAGAGATTAGAACGAGAGAGAAAGAGGGAGAGAGAGAGAGAGAGAGAGAGCTATGTTAATCCCAATCATTTTAACGAGTAAACGAATTTCACGGACGATCGAGTAAAGGACCGCGAAACTTTGGTGGACAATTGGGCTCAGTTGTTATTCGGGAAATACTTAATTAAATTAACAAATTAGCGCCTGAATACCGGTGCAGCTAATAACGCAATTCGGAATCGCGGTGGCCGGTGCATTCAAAACGGTTACGATGCTTCCATGTGGTACCAACCAAAAGGGACCTAATTAGTAATTTAACGAAATAATAATGTACTCTTCATCGGACAAAACAGCTGCGTTATCGATATGCCAACAATTTTAACAACTATATATGCTCGAATCGTTTTCTATTTTATTTACGCTATATTTACTTGTCGAAACTGTCTCTCTCTCTCTTTCTTTTTCCCTCTTTCTCTTTTTATATGCGTATTCTTCGCGCACGGAGATGTATATCATTGGCGCAGTACTATACATCCCCTTTGTAAACAGTGCCAAGTATGCACTCCCATCTTTCGCGTTTTTCATTTTCCTTTCACATAGCCAATCAACGCGTAACGTTGTAAATTTTAAATGTTTCCATGTTTCTCACGATTTTGTATTTCTTTCTCTTCTCCGCTATTTTTCTTTTTTTCTCATTTTTTTTTTTTTTACGAAAATCAACACGCCACTAAATTAACTCGTAAAGAACTCACAACGAGTGCACGATACGGGGGAGTAAAAAGCGTATATTAACGAGCAGTTTAATATCCGTTCTTGCAATGGCGAGAGCTCATAATGCATCCGATTGAAAAGCTTTCCGGCAAATAATGTTTATGCATAACGCGAGTGCGCTATTAAACTATCGAAATATATATTTATACAAACATATCACGTTTCTATATATCTATTATATATATATATTTGTGGGATATGAAAGAGTATAAGTGAAATATTATTAAAGGTAAAGTTTATTGTAGTATTATGTATCACGGATTTAACGTCTATTACTCTCAACTATTTTTATACTGATTCATTAAAAACTAATCTATCGCTATCCTTTTATACCCGTTTTCTTTTTCGAAACTTCTCGAACTCTTCGGAACACAGTATTTCGAATTTTTCTTTTGTTCTTCATTCCCGTTGTTCAAGAAGGGTTCGATCCTTTACAACGCAATCATTCAAGAGGTTGTTACCTATAAAAATAATCAGACATTCTACATATTTACATAAAGAGATTTGATCATTCATTAAAAAATTAAAACACGCAAAATTTATATATGATAAACAATACTTTTATTCACTTTGTTGGTCTCCAAATAAGAAAATGTATTAGATACCATAGAAAAGTTTATCTTTAAGGTAGTTTTATCAACAAAGAGATAGTATGATTCGAGATGTAGCTTATTAATAAACCATTTCTGAATAAATGATCCCTCGCGGCATTCGAAGATCGATAGTTCCACTGATCGAAAAAGAGAGTGGAAGATAGCGCAGGGATAGGAGAGGAAGTGGATGATACGATATGATAGAAACGTGAAGTAAGGGATGCAAAAAGGGAGAAACGGTAGAGTAGTACAGGTGTGTAAGCATGATAGAAATTGCCGATGGAAGAAGATGCGCTCGTGCGAGAAGATGGCGATATTGAGCAAGGCAGAAGGCGCTGCCGGCGAACAAGGAAAATGGAAGGAAAAAAGGGGGAAGATGGGAATAGGTAGTAAGGTATAAGTAAGCGGTCTCGTCGGCGAACTTGGAAAACGTTCTTCCAAAGAGTTAGTGTCTGTAGAGGCGAATATGTGTGTGTATGTGTGAATGCGTGCGTGTTTTTGTAAGAATATGCGTGTATGCTTGTGTGTGTGTTCATGAAAAGGAAAAAGATAAAAGGTATCAATTCGATACGCGTAAAACGAAGACGAAAGAAGAAAGCTCGTATTGCGGAATACGCAGCCGCGGGGACTATCGCTAAAATATTGTTGGAAAATAACAGAATGGAATGGAGAAAACAAGCAAGCAAGAGAGAGAGAAAGAGGAAGTGAGGCAGGTTCGAGCAGTTAGGAGGAAAAGAGGGAACGCTTTCCAAATGTCGAAAGAAAAATACTTGTAGAAACGTATCGAAAGCTTCAAGAGTAGTAGGAGAATTGCGAAGAATGTAGAAAACGCGCGTGTAGATAGGAAAGAGAAGAAGGGAGAAGAAAAGAGGGAGTAGAAACAGGGGGTAAGGCAGGTGTGTGGGCATTGTGAGTTAGGTATACAAGTTTCACCAACGCGTTCTTATTTTCTAAACAAACACACAGCCACAACGATTCCCTTCGGTAAATGGTGTATTTTTAGAATAGCTAGAATTCCTAGTAGTACGCGGCATGCCCCGCTCGCAAACGCTCGTGCACGCCATCCTCTACAAGTGTGTTTTTGTATTTGTGTATTTGTTTATTTGTTCTCGTCAATGCAATGTACTCGTGTGTTTATATACCTACAATACGCTAACGGCATAGAGCCATGAAGAACTTTACGCTGCTATTGGAATTCAAAAGCAGGTGTATCGGGACCAATAATGAATTGTCAACAGATAATGCGGTAGATGACTTTTCTATTTCACTTTATCCATTTCTTTACTCCTTGAGGAATAACTTTCTTAAAACATCCGTCGGGTTTTGATAAAATCCTTTTCCCTATTCTATCCTATCCTATCCTATTTATATTAAAAATTTATTTCAAATTCTAATGAAATCGTCTCTTTTCTTCTTTCTCATTCGATAACATAAGATTTTCATTTTCTAGCTCAATGATTCTCTATCTCGTTTGGAAAATACCACGACGGATATTCGCGAAAAGAGAAATTATTAAATGTCATATAAAATATAGAAGAATTAATTGAAAAATCCATTTGGGATAAATTTCTCTTTCTCTTTCTCCCCCTCTCTCTCTCTCTCTCTCTCTCTCTCTCTCTCTCTCTCTCTCTCTCTCTNTCTCTCTCTCTCTCTCTCTCTCTCTCTCTCTCTCTCTCTCTTTCTCTCTCTTTCTCTTTTTATCTTTCCAAGTCTGATACATTATTTTTCGCTGTAGCGGAAATAATATCAGCGGCATATTATTCGCCGTTACACGAACAATTATCGTATTCATTTAGCTTATTATTTGGTTGGAAATTTATTTAATCGCCCGAAGTTCGACTCTCTGCCTCGAATGTATAAAAAAAGAAGGTAACGAAAACATTACAAAAGCCGTAGTGAGCGTATTCAGCCTACGGCG
This sequence comes from Polistes canadensis, assembly GCF_001313835.1. Taxonomy (NCBI): domain Eukaryota; kingdom Metazoa; phylum Arthropoda; class Insecta; order Hymenoptera; family Vespidae; genus Polistes; species Polistes canadensis. The sequence goes on from NW_014569611.1 coordinate 83,663, forward strand.
ATGTCGGCGCACAAAACGAGGTCGCTCTACTATCACAAAAGCTGCGAACGGCAAAAACGTGTGACGAGTATTTTTTTTTATTTTCAATAATAATAATTATATATCTACCTATATATATATATATATATATATATGTATCTGCTCGTAGCACACCATAATGACAATTTGTTATTACGATATTTCCATCATATCTTCATTATTATCAAAAAATAAATCAAAATGTTTTATTAATTGTTCATAAAATCGATATTATTATTTCACATGATTTAACATGAAAAATGGACTATGAATAAGAATCTATATATTTTTTATAATATTCTACGATAAATAAAGAAAAAAATGTCTATTAAATCAGTTAACTAAAATATTTTTAATAAACAACGAAAGAGCGAAAACCATTTTCGGACATTGTACGAGTAATATCGACTTTGGTTTCCTTCTAACAAGTGAGATCGACGCATGGTAGGTAGGAAGAGCGGTTTTCTGCCCATTCGCCATTTTCACTTCCACTGAGCGAAATTCGAGACAGAGAAAGGGATCGAGAAGAGACAGGAAAAATCTTTCGAGGGTCGAAAAGAAAAATATCCAGTTGGACACGAGAATATTCGAATATTTCTGTCTCGTGAATTTGCATACTAGGAGTTTCTGGTGCTTGGAAGGATAGGACAAGGACAAAGAACTGTTGTTGCTCAAAGAATGAAAGAGAGAAAGTAAAAGATGGGGAGAAAAAAACGAAACAAAATGGAGAGAGTTGAGAAGGATAGGAAGAGAGAGAGAGAGAGAGAAAGTTGTACACATAGAAAAATACATATGCACATATGAGAGAGGAGATTCATGCATTTGAACGTGCATTTGCGAGGAAAAGAGAGAGGATACAGTATGAGGGCCGTGAATAAAAAGTTGCAAGTTGCAACACCTCGTGACATACAATGGCCTGCAAACAGAGAAGAACGTACGCAGAGATCAGGAGTAAACCCCACTGCAGCGACGGTGGGCGCATTGCGCAAAACCCTCTCTAACGGTGGGATACCAACGTTACTCTCTTCCTCTTTCCCTCTCAACCCCCTTCGTACTATTCTTCCCTCCCATCACAACTATGTTCCCCATACACGCGTACCACCAACTTCTCCCACTTCTTTCTCAGCCACTACCGTTTACCCATTCAAATATACCCTTTCTCTCTCTCTCTCTATCTCTTTCGTTCTCTTTCTCTTTATATCCTTTTACTCCATCCAGTGATTTTTTTTACTCTCCCCTCACCATTTCTCCACACAGAGTATTACCACTTCGGCTTCCTTCTCCCTTCCCTCGTCTTCTCTTTTTTTTTTTTTTTACCCCTTTTCACACCTAATTGGGCATTTTGTGCTGCACTGGCCGAGATATTATCGCAGTAATAGCCGTACGAAGCGTCGGCCTACGGGTCTCGACACAATAGCGCAATTCCACTGCTATTCTTCCTCTTTTTCTCTCTTTCTCTCTCTATCTTTTTCTTTTATCTTTTCTATATATTCTCTCCCGTTATACTCTTTTACACCTCGCTCGGTATCGTTTGGCTCTGTCTCTTTTCAATCGTATTCTTTGTCGAGTTCATCTCGTTCTTTCCTCTCTTCAATATACTCTGACGGATTATCAGTTTTGTAAGTCGAAGTTCGTAGGAAATAGATAGTATTTTCCATTAAGTCAGTACCACCTTTCTTCTTATTCTTAGAACGATACACGATACGAAGGGTGAAGTTTAGAATTTCCTCATGCATTTACCCCATTAATATAAATTATAAAGCGTCCTCCCGGGATAACCCTCCATTGGATGCCTATATAGAACGGGGCTTGCCATTAAGAAACCTTGGGATTTACCCTCGTGCACAATATACTCCTCCTGTTTTTTTAAGTTTTTACGGTCACACTGTTTTTTTTCCTCAGCAGGTGTCGCTCTTGTGAATCTTCATAAAAGGCATTTGTTTGTTTGTTTTTTCTCCCTCCCCCTTATTATTGTTCAATTGTTTTTACAATTCGCATTACTATAATACGAAAGCTATTTCAATGATATACAATGCGATATCGATGTAAATTATTTATCTGCATATATAAGTATGACATTATCGCTTATTCTCTAATAGTAATTAATGGCAAAGATATCAAAACAGAAATAACAATAACGAGTTAAATTTATAGAATTATGACTGTAGAGTAGATATCCAATATTTCTATAAACATATCTTGCCTTTATAAATTGTCCGAACAAATAGAGCGAAGAGAGAGAAAGAGAGAGAGAGACAAAGAGAAAAAGAGGTATATAGAATATTGTTCTTGGTAAGAGAAACCATCCCAACAAGGACCGGAGATTGCCGTTTTCAGCTAATTTCTCCACTATCTTTGGCAGCCAATATATGATCGTCTGTGTTGGGTTTCGTGTGTAAGCATTCGTTAGCATAAAGGAACCACGGCTAACCTCTGACCCGTATCGCGACATTATCGGCCCTCTGGCGTGGTCGTTAACGGGCGTAACTGTAATTGAACTGGGAGAGAGGGAAGCAGCAGTGGCTCTCACCTCCTTGCATTCGTTACGCTCTTCTTCCTTTCCAATACAATTTACTCGCTTGAACGATCTTTATAACGGCCATTGGAAATCCTATCATCGAAGGATCTCTACTAACGCAGTTAAGACGAATTTTTCTCAAGATAGAAAATTTGGCAATTAAAAATCATTTATTCTTCAACTAAATTAGATTTATTTGATAGATAGATATATATATATATATCAAGATAGATCAAGTATTGATTTCAAATTAAATTGAAATATAATATTTACTTTTTAATTATTTCCATTTTACAAACAATCTTTTATCGAAATATAACGAATCTCCGAAAAAGTCAAATAATAAGATCAAATCGAGAACACTGTTCCTCTTCAAACACATTAACATGTGCTTCAGGGTAGTCTCAAGTTGATTAGGTGCTTGTCAGTCTAATAAATTTAGCGATGAACGATCGAAGCTTCATCTAACTTTCTTCTTGATTAGTGGAACGTCATCCGATAATTTTTCGCCAAGAATAAAAAGTAATATTTAAAAAGATAGGAAACTATCGTTTCTCACAAAAGCAAATTTCTGTCTCTCTCTCTCTCTCTTTCTCTCTTTTTCTTTCTCTCTATTTCCCTTTCTTGTTGCAGTGGTTTCGTTCGTGGGCGGAAACGCGGATTGCTTCTGAAACCGGCATGAGGCACTCGACGGTTCCTAGTTCTTACCCGGGAACTAACTTTCCAGTCTTTAGACCGTTCTCTCATTTAGCTTCTCCGCTTAACGTCTTTGAGCATTATTACCCATCTTCTACCCTGCGGTTTCAAGCCCATCTTTACTCCCACCTCTCACTAACTCCACTCATTCCTTTCTCTCACTCTCTATCGTTCCCGCAAATACACGCAACCTCGAGCCACGTCTCTACACGACTTTTAGTCTTCGCCTTATCCCTCTCCTCTTTCTCTTCACAATCCTCCTTTTCGTACACTCAGATCTATCCAGGCACATTTCCTGGTTCATACAATTTCTCGGCGCGTTTACCTCGGCTTTGCCATCGCGACCAATTTTAAGAGTTAAAGAATGCAGTTTTAATACATGAAAGAAATTCAACCACGAGGAAAGGTACACTGTAGTCATTCTTTTTAAGAATGTAGAATACCACCTTGCAAATTGTTCCATAGTGGTTAGAACATTCTCGAGAAAGGCAAGTTTTTTTTTAGTAGATGAGAGATCAGCTTATATCTATCAAGTTTTATCTTACCTAGTTGACAACGATTTGTTTAAATTAGATGAAGAAAAGAGATGTCGAAAAATACGAATAATTATTATATTAGGATCGTTATATAATCTTTACAATTTTTAGAAATCTATCCTATGCAGGAATTAAAATTATATTCTTGTACGTATGTATGTATGTATGAATGTGTGTATTTTCTCTTCTGTACGTAAGTGAACGCGTGATCGTGCAGGTATATGAAGACGGAATACGAGAGTATCTCTCGTGTCTCACCCTGATAATGGGCCAAGCTCGCTCGAGCTATACGAGCTAGGAAGGTAGACGAGAAGGAATAATTTAAATGTTAAAGCCAGTCCGCCTCGGCGTCTTTGTTTTAGCTAATCCTTACGTTTTTGGTGCGCTCGAATTACTCGAGATATTATGTATGGCGTACGAAGGTGTAGTATAGTGGGGGAAAGGCGGAAGAAGTAAAGACTGAAGGAATAACCGGATAGCAAGTAAAATAAATAACAAAAACGTATATGTAATCTAAAACGGACTATCCCTTAACGTTTATTCATAGCTCGACGTTTGCGATGTAAATATTGACTGCACAAGTGGAGAATGGAGGATGTTCGCAATTCAATAATTATCTACCTTAGTTCCTCGATGATATCGCTTAGCGATCTTATCTTTTTTAATTGAGGAAAATGGCAAATAATGATAAGGAAAGGACGATAGTTTGAAGAAATCAAGAGAAGAAAGCTTTCGGGGAAAAAATGAAAATGATAGTCGTCGAATAAAAGAACAGATTTAGTCGTAAGATAATAAGAAGAGAGAGAGAGAGAAAAAGAGGTAGGAGTGTATAGAATATACGTGCTTAATGAGGAGAGCTCGCGAATAGCTTTAAGGAAACTTCTCGAAATATCACTTCGCTAGTCCCTAAACTAACCGACGCAACGGCCGGTATTCCTGTTGGAAACGGAATAATATCAGCTGGAGGGGTAGCGTAGCAATTTCATTACCGTAACCACTGGGTACCCAGGCATTCGTGTGCAACCGACAATGCCCCATGCACGTTTATGGAAGGGACAGCCTATACGCGAGATTACACGACTGTTCAAGTATAGCCGGCGAACGCTCCTGCTAATTCACCCGAGAGCCTGGGAAACTCCGTCGAGGAACGTACGGACGAGCGAACCGTATCGAAGCTAACTCTCCTGAGAGGGTCGAAACGTTCGTGTTGGCCGGATACGTTCTCTCTTATGTGTATATAGGTACTCCCTCCCCCNCGAACCGTATCGAAGCTAACTCTCCTGAGAGGGTCGAAACGTTCGTGTTGGCCGGATACGTTCTCTCTTATGTGTATATAGGTACTCCCTCTCTCTCTCTCTCTCTCTCTCTCTCTCTCTCTCTCTCTCTCTCTCTCTCTCCCTGTCCCTTTCCGTCCTTCTCTTTCTCATCTACTCTCGACGTCTCTAAATGCACATTTACACAAAGTAACAAAACATGCATTTTGTTTGGGGACAGAAACAGCTCGTTTAAACAAAGATACTTGACCGATTGTTTTCAAACATTCCACCGATAGGACCATAAAATTAACTAATTGCACAATCTCTGACTATTAATAGTTAATAATTTTTTAAAGTTTTTATTCGCGTATCTACTCTTCTCTCCGTTTTTCTACTTTAATCAGGAATTCGTAAGAATTTATGATGGATGCATGCAAAATTAATCTTGATCTAATTGAATGACTTAAGGGGGAGAGTCATGCTCAGTCTGAATTTTCGAAAAAATCAATTTTTCGTTTAATCTCAATTTCTAATAGTATTTATCTTTCGAAAATGTTCTTCGCAAATTTTAAATCAATACAATAAAATACATCAACGGAATTATTCTGGTCTTGCCACTCGATCTATGCATTTGTTACGTGTAAAACTTATAACACGTTTATCACAAAATCACATTTTCCAGATCGGTGGCCAAAATATCTCGTATCAATTTTTTTTTCTTTTTTTTTTTCAAATTTTACGAGCATTTTCGACACGAACAAAAAAAAATTAATCCTTGAACGAAGGATATTTTTATACATATTGTTTTTTTGTTTTTTTTTTTTTAATTCAACAAAAACAAGTGAGTTTTTTTAATGTGAAATCGAAACGTTCAGTACGAACCTTTGTCATTTTTTAGTAAATCGATATTTTTTAAAATACTTCATTCAAAGACTCATGTATATAATATGTAATAATTTCCGTTTTATTTTTTATTTCGGCTTATCCAAATCCGAATAGAAACGATCACCGCAAAGCCCAGTTTTTCAAAAGCAGTCTGGAACAAGGACTGTATCTTATCCATTTTTATTAATAATATTTCTACAAAAATTTATATATACATGTCCTTAAAATATATATCCTTAAACAAAAAAAATATACATTAAGTATGATTAATTAATAATTTATGATTTTAACAGAAACAATTGAAAAAAATCACTTGTTCCTTCATAATATTTAACCGTGCATGACCGCTTAAGACAGGTGAGAAAATATTTTCTGTTAGATGTATCAGACAAAGATTAAAGGTACTTGATTTATAAGACGAAGCATTCGTCAGGGAAAAACGAGATATCGTATGGCCTCCGTTTGTATTAATTCCGAGGTAGGAAAAGAGAATGTTGTGCTTAAACTTGAAAAGAAAGATAAAGAGAGTGAGGCAAAGTAAGATAAAGAGAAAAAAAGAGAGAGAGAGGGAGAGAGAAAGAGAAAAGGAGAGAGAAAAGGTAATGAAAGAAAAGTGTAGGACTATAATTAGGTTCGCTGGAGCCAGGAACAAGCCCAGGGTTGACAAACTACCCTCAACGAGCGGCGTCCTTCCGCGTCTCTCTTCCGTTAACTTAAGGTGGAACGGTGTTTTCTGAGGACGGTCTTGGCACAGGGTGTAGCGTCAGTGGACCCCCTCCCTCCCCATCATCTCCTAATAAGACCCCGGCTTCTCTCTTATTTAGCCGGACCTTTTTTAGGGTAGAAAAGGCAGTAAATTGCGTAACGCTACCTCGAAATTGCTCGTTCCTCCGCTTTGTCTCTCTGTGCCCTCCTTTATCCGTGAGCAAAACCAGAGACGGGAGGAAAGTACGATTTCTACTGGTGGACATTATGATACGAGAGAGAGAGAGCATAGCATAGCACAAACTTGGAATAAGAAATGCTTGAGAGAGATCTCTCCTACGTTCTGAATTACTCGACCATTGCTGGCTAATATTTTCACCCCTTTCACTCTCCCGCCACCCCGTCTTTGTTTTTTCTTCTTCTTCTTCTTCTTCATCATCTGTATATATCCCTCTTTCTTCTTCCAACAATTTACCGAATTAACATTGATATTAAGCTTATCATTACGCGACAAAATTCTTGTTCAGGTATATAAAAGAATATTCTAGTTGGATAATTGTGGTAAAATAACGAAATGACGTTTTCTTAGATTTCCTGTGAGGCAAAAGCGAGTCACGTCAAACATTCTCAAGCGAATTTATGTAATATCTATAACACGTAGACGGACTACACGTCAGACAGAGTAACTTACACGAAACTTTGCACTCTACTTGATTGTTATTACCACGTTAAGGGTTACCTGCATAAGAAACATCTCGGATGGTCTGGGATCGTCGTTAAAGTGAGACGTTATCTCACCCGTTGAAATTTGCGAGAGAGCTTAACTGGCTAAGGGAATATTAAAAAAAAAAAAGAAAAAAAAAAAGAAAAAGAAAAGAAAGAAAAAAAAGAAATGAAAAACGTGATGGATGGAAAAGTGAGAAAAGTTTTTGAGGAAAATGTTCACTCTGACTGAAAACAATTGCGTACGTTTTTTTTATATATACCGCCCCCTCCCCCTTTGTACATGTATGCAATATATTATTGCGAATATCAAATGAACTAGGTACGAGAATTGCACTATTCGTCCGAGGACTCTGAATTGATAGCGAAATTTAGTTGTCTTTTCTCGCATTAAAAAGTGGCAGCAGAAATAACGATGAATAAAGATAGGTAGGAGAGCTTGGGGAATGAAAACGGTGGTGTAGCGAGGAACAAAGACTAAAAATGTAGGCGAGTGGGAAAAGAGAAAAAAAAAAAACTTGTTAGTTGGTCAAATGATGAACAACGCCAAGGTGAAAAGGCCTCTGGCGATTAATAACATTTATGATGAAAGAAACTCGTCGACGTTTTAAGAGAAAATGAATTTCTATTATGTACGTACTCGGTACCACCCCTTCTTCTGCTTCTCTTACCTTAGACCATCTTATTTTTTTCTTTCTCTTTTGCGCTACTTTCTCGTTTTTCTTTTCTCTCTTCGCTAGAAACTCGTCGTAAAACGTGAAACGGAAGACGAATCATTATCCCCCTCTGTTTACCTTAGTAAGATCAATTTTCAAGACTTTTTCAAATGGATATTACTACATTGTTTTAATTTAAACGATAGCCAGTAGCTACTTATGCGAACGCAAAAGTATTTCGCATAAAATACTAATAGGACACGATCGAATTACGTCATCGTATATCTGTAACTAATGAGATAATAGAATCTGATTAATAATACTCGAGAGTAATATAGAACACACTTAATCGAACATAATTAGATTCCAGAAGGACTCGTCCCAATTTGCGAAGTCATAGAGAAGAAGGCCTGCCTATCGGGATAAACATATATATAAAAGTGGATATTAATCGTTCTTTTACATCGATACTAATCTATTTCGAAACGGACGGCTAATTTTTATCTCTACGTTATTATCCTTTGCCCTGTTATCGTTACCGGTGTTCTCTTACGCGTCAATTAATATAGATCGCCTTGGGACATAATGTATTAGCATAATAATTTATGGTTAAAAGGACCCTACCTACGATATTTGTGTTGCATTATTACCAATTATTTTATGCTCATCTAAGTGCAAACATAACCGGGCTTCGTAACAAATGCACAGAGATAATTAAAAGAGAGGTTAGCAATCGATCGATCGGTCGAGAGAAAGAGAGAGAGTGTGAGAGAGAGAGAGAGAGAGAGAGAGAGAGAGAGAGAGAGAGAGAAAGAAAGAAAGAAAGAAAGAGATTTTGCTCCCTGTTCAATAAAATCATAGCTCATCGAGTAGAGCATAGCCGATCTGTAAGAAAACACGGAATAGAAACATCTCTGGTGTATATCCCGAAGCTATCCCGACGTACTATCCTTCCTTCCTTTCCTTTCCATTCCCTAAAAGTCCCCGGGCGTTGTCGGAAAATATTTCATGTTCAGTTAATTAGCGTAAGACAAACAGGCGAAAGTTACGGTCTTCGCTTGCGTAGTAAAAGGTGCTCTTTTTCCCTTTCCGTTTACCTTCATTCCGTTTCACTGTCACCGTGAGGTAAATAATAGCGTCCAGACATGTTTTAATTTTTCACCGGCTCGTTCGTCGGCATACACGTATGGTGGTCGCGGAATAGAAAGAAGATCGTCGCTGTTTCGTCTGTTTTCGTCGGTGATGCCATGTGAACGTGTAGTATATGGTTTTATGTTTGTTTCTTTTTCTTTTTTTATTTTTCCACTTCTCACGAATAGGATTATGACAAAAAAGGAAAAAGAGAAGCAAGGAAGGAAGGAAGGAAGGAAAGAAAGAAAGAAAGAAAGAAAGAAAGAAAGAAAGAAAGAAAGAAAGAAAGAAAGAAAGAAAGAAAGATAGAAAGAAAGAAAGAAAGAAAATAGAATAAACGTTTAAGAAGCATGACATTTTACACATTTAAACAGGAATTCCGAAAATTCTCCTTGAACAACGATGAAATTTCCGAACTGAAAATCGGAGTGGAGAACGTCGAAGAGGGAGAGAAAGAGAGAGAGAGAGAGAGAGACGAAGAAGAAGATGGTAGAGGTTGAATATACATCGAAAGGAAAGAGGCCAGGATAGAATACGCTCTTCCTATGAATAAGTTGATAGAGTTCTATCGTCGATGGGTGCGCGGTTACGAATTAGTATATCAGCGCCGTTGCGCGATTCGCCGATATCTAGTTGGTCCGCACTATGGTCGGTAAAGCAAACGTAAAGCTGAATTGCCAACCGCACGGACTACGGTAGACCACAGTAGCATAATAACCGAGAGTAATGCATGAATTATTGACTGCTTCCTATCTCGCCAACACCAATACGAGCGCATATAAACGTAGAGATGGAGAGATAGACTGTGAGAGAATTAGAGAGAGGGAAATACAGATAGAGAGAATGAGAGAGAATGGGAGAGAGAGAGAGAGAGAGAGACACCTACGAGGAAAGGATTCTAATACGCGCGCGTGCATCTATTCCTAGTCAGCCTTTGTATACGTCTCTGTATTAAATGCTTTCATATACGTAGATTAGCTGCTGTCTGACTCGCTAGCCTAACCGTACGTCATACGTGAACGTAGTAGAACGTAGTGGCTGTGCGTGAAGCACGTTAACTCCGTAACACGCACGTTAGCCGAGAACTTATCCTGCCTATCTGAAGGAAGGATCCAACGTAAGTAAGTCAAGTTGCTCGTTTTAACGCGTCTTCGACCGTCAATCGTCGACCTGTATATATTAGTATCATGTTATTCGGTATTCATTATTCTCTTATGCGGAAAACGCAAATTTATCGTATAACTAAGAATTCGATCTAACTCGTTATCTCACACCTAAAACAAAAATAACCCCGAAAGTATTAAAAAGAATTATTTTCTAATGAAGTATTATAAATTTGGGGGAAAGATTGAAGTGTTAATATATGCGAGAACGAGAATGAACGATTGCAAGAGTGTCGTTTTATATTAATAAGGAGAGAAAAATGTAATTGTTTTTGAAATTCTTAATTCTAATGGTAAGACATTTTTTTTAGAACATGTAGTTTTAAGTATTTTCTGGATCATTGTCTATTCCTACGAATAACAAATATTATTTGTTGAAGATTTATATATGTGTGTCAAGTATCACGTTCATTTCGATTTCATAATCCTTAACAAAACTATTTATTCCAATTATATATATATATATATTATTATTCTGTATTCTTAATTCCAATAATTTACCGATAAAGAAAAAAATAAAATTTTCCATTAAAAGATGTCATAGATATCGAAAGTATCTTGCTTTATATACTGTGACAATTATCTAATGGTGTTAGAACTTAGCAACACGCAAACGTATTTCCTTCTTCGAGGGTGAATAAGAGACAAGGTGAAAGTTATTCAGGCGAGAAAACAAAGAGAGATAGATAGATAGATAGATAGAGAGAGAGAGAGAGAGAGAGAGAGAGAGAGAGAGAGAGAGAGATGAAGAAAGGACAAAGCTTACGTCGTAACTTTTGGGAGAAAAGACGCGGTGCGGTTTGAGAAGATACCAGAAGTAGAAGACAGAAAAAGGAGATGGATAGATGAATAGAAAGATAAGGTGAGACAGAAGGAAAGAGAGACAGAGTAATAGAAGCGAGAGAAAGAAGAAAGATCGAAACGTAGATGAAGGATGGGAAGAGAAACAAGAGAGTTCAACCTCTTAATTAGCTGCAATTACCGCAGCATAGCAATGTCGAGTGAATCGCCTGAGGCTCATCCTTTGTCCTTCCATCTTCCATCGGTGTTAAACTCGCTCGTACTTTCTCTCTCTCTCTCTCTCTCTCTCTCTTTCTCTTCCTCTCTCTCTCCCTTTCTTTACCTTTTGCCCGTCGGAGATCTTTTCTATGGTAGCCTCTCTAGCAACCTTCATCTCCGGGCGTTGCGAAAGAACCAATTTACGATGAGATTCAAACTAATATGCAGAAAATAAAAATCAGCGAGGCTATTCGATGGAGATTCGACGATATTTATATTTTCTTATTCCCTCTATATTTATGTCTCCTTCTTTGATCATTCTTTATACATTTTTGTAACGTATAATCATGATAAAATAATGTTAAAAGGTCATATGGAAGACAATTCGCGTTCGAAAAAATAATATGTATAATATTATATATTACAAAAACAACCGTATAACTTTTTTCATTCGTTTCAACTACAAAAGTAGAATAATGATGAATCGTGTCGGTCCTAATGATACATCTTGTAACAAGCAAGAACTTTGACTAGTAATCGTTTTTTTCCTTCATGAAATGTCAATCTCTCTCTCTCTCTTTTTTTCTATAATTCATTTATACAATTCGCAATGTTTTTCAAATGGAAAAAAAGCATGTGAACGCAAATAAAAAGAAAAGAAGGAAGAGCTTGAAAAATGTTCTCTTTATATCTCTTCAGACTTTTCGCCTGCGGTAGAACGAACATCTAACGATGAATGCCACATAGATGAAGAGGATAACGAGGAAGCTTGTCCGATACAAAAGAAAAGAACTTATTTCGATGTTTCGTTAGTTACCGATATTTTCTAATAATATAATAAAGACGGCAGGAACAAGCTCGAAAACAAAACAAAAAATATCATAATATACTATACTCTCCCATTGAATCATACTTTAACGAAAATTAACAAAAGAGAGTTAAAAATAAAAAAGTATTCTACAAAACAAACAAACAAACAAATAAAAAAGAGAAAGATATGCGTATTACCTGTGATGATCGCTTTATTTTCTATTTAATTGGATTATCGAGATAATTAAACTCCTAACAACACCTGAGATCGATCGATCATACCCCAAAGGAAATTAATAAAACATTTTTCTCATGATCATCGAAAGGATCTCTCATCTGTAACGAAATCTTCTTTTTATTAACTTTACCTCTTTCAAAGATTCTACACGTTTAACCGTAGTTTATTGTACCGCGAGAATGTATGATTAATCGACCTGATCGGTAGTATCGTTTATTTTTATATAGATTTACCTTACTGTTTACGATTTAATGACCATGCATTCAGTAAGATATCACTATGAGAAAAAAAAGTCATCTACATAGATTAATTATCGACATATGTAGAAATATATTGACGTTTGGATTTATTTGTAAAAAAAAAAGTCCAGAAATATCCCGGAGATAGGATTTTCAAATCGAAGCAATAGATCTCTCGAGACAGGTGGATCGTTCTCCTTGGCTATTCTATGCCAATGGTTCATAGATTCCCAAGCCCGTGGTTGGGTACGCGTCACTATATACACGTTCCCCATGTCAGTTTGTCCTGACTGCTGCTGCCTTCTAGTCGACGACTCGCTTATATATCCACCCTCACAAACGGAATTATTTATGTGCTTGAACACGAGCCAAAGCGCGTTCGTAAGACACTAAGACGTTTCTTGATGCTACTTGCATTCTCCCGATATCGAAATCAGAAATAGCCTCGATGTTTGCACTCCCTATATCTTTGGATTCGACCCTAATCTCTCCTCTATCATCCCCATTCAATTAAATAAAGAAACGAATGGAAAGAGGATTAAACGAAACAAAAAAAACGCGAATACATTTTTCTTACAATATTAATTATATCGTACATTATTTAAAGATATTCTTTCGTTAAAAAATAATCGAGCAGAATAAAATATTGACAATGACGTGGCGATTTTATTTCATTTTTTAATGATCCATACGCGTGTGAAATATACTTTCAACTGTCGTACAAAATCCGTTTATGTTTTCCTTTTTATTGTTTCACCTGTCACGAAAAATTATTAACTGTACGTAAAAAAAAGTTATCTTTTTTATATAAATACACAGTAGCGCAACCAAATATAATATATAAAAGATAAAAAAGTATTTCTCTTATATATTTTATATATCGTAATATCATTACTATCCACAATTAAAATATTCAAATGAAGTAAAAAAAAAAAGTTCCGATTTTCTTTTCAATTGAGATGAATCGCGTAAGCCTTAAAATAGAAATCTGTAAGAACAAAAATAGTCAAAGATGGAAAAGAAAGGAAAGTCCGATTCGTAGTTATCTTCATCGAATACTAATCAAACTCGATGTACGATCAGTATGCTTCTCGGGTTCGTTCAATCAAGAAACGTTCGATAAAAAGGTAGAATACATCATTGGTAGTGGCTCGTGCTAATAGGTCACTGCGGTTCTCTCGGCCTAACTAAAGAAAAATAAAAGTAGCGTAAGTTCCTTGTCGAGTTCCTCTCTTGGCCGTGCATCAATGTTACCGAAAAGAGAGAAGGAATCCTTTCGTTATTCGGTCAAAGGGGTAGCATCGCAATCACTCTAGTTCGATCTACCACCAGCGAGGGGCGCCACTTAATGGATCAGTAGATACGGTCTGCGTCAGGTCAGACCAGGGCGCGTTCCACTTCGAAAGGCGGATCTCTTCGTACTACTTCGGCTCCAATCGCTGCGACTCGTTTCTCCCGTTCGTTTATGCATCTATGCATGTATGTACGTATATATATATATATATATATGTATATACATACGATTCCAAGAAAAATGCTCCTCTGGGAATACCTAAGTCACTAACGCTAAGCATAGAAAAAACTTTTCTAAATGGACCCAATGATGCGCCTATTCCCGCTCTATTAACTTTCCACCGTTTAGTAAATACACATCAGGGAAATGATAATTATTGCTAACCCGTTACATTCTTTACAAATTCCTTTCAACCATCTACCCCCTGTATATTTCGATTTTTCGTGTTTTCATTTAAAACGATATTGGAGAACGTCGAAACGAGTCGTTTGATTTAACGATCGACTCGAAATGAAAGACTTTCGAGGCTTCGTTCGATTGTAATTTGCATCGAATAACGTTCGGTTAAAATTCGATAGAAGTAATAGGGAAAATATTTCGTATTTTCGTTTCTCTCTCTCTCTCTCTCTCTCTCTCTCTTTCTCTTTCTTTCTTTCTCTTTCACAATGTATGCACACATAGTTTTGGTACTATTCGAGAGAACAAAATCGGACGTAAAACACAAACCGGTAGATGCATCGAGAAAATTTATGCAGTCTGCATTCTTATGCAAGTATCTGGTCTAGTCGATCGTTTGCAACGCATATCTCTCGAAACCCGCGGAAATACATCCAACGCATTTATGTGCGATTAATTCCCAGGTACGCTTGCACTTTAACATTTAATTTCTATCAATTTAGAGTCACCGAGCTTATCTCACTCGCTCTATTTATTTACCTTGTTCCTCTTCTCCTCTTTCTCTCAGTCCTTCGTATAACATTTTACAGGAATGTGGTCAGCAAACCACGTTGTATACCTGCGTTTCAACAGACGACAACATTCGGGACGGTAACCCACGATAATATAATTAAATTCCACGAGTATATCGTGTTGATTAAAGCAACGACTTCGGGCGTGTGCAACAAAAGCAATCATACGATATAAAACAGAACAAGGTAACTGTAAAAATCGATAAACTTCTTTCGGTGAAAACTATTTTCGACATAAGAAGCGATCGGTATTCGACAAGAGTACGATCTCCTTCTGCCTCCTTTCTTTGCTACAACATTAGATTCGACAGGCATATCCTATTTCTCTTGTATAGAAAGAGAAAAAGAGAGAGAGAAAGTGATAACGATAGAAGAGAAAGAACATTTCCTCTCCTTCTTCGTCATTATTCTCCACGGAGGGATAGAATTTTTTTCCAAAGCTTTTAGTCACCATAATAGATCGCCATGCGGATAGGAAAACCGCGTCCGATATAAACGTAACCACTGTTTTATTATTAACGTTGTCAGGCTTTTTTTATTTTTTATTATGTATTCATTTTATCTCTCTTTCTCTTTCTCTCTGGTTGGTTCACTCTTCAGCGTTATAAAAATAAAATGTGTCATTCTTCGAACGAGCTATAGACCAAGCACGATCGATTTACAAAGTAAGACCGCGAACTGCTTTAGGTTTGATGCATGCGTTCCAACAGAGTGACGCGTAGCTAACGTCGGTGTAATAAACACGTTTACAAAATTATAAAATAAACAAGAAGTAATTGTAAAGGGTAAAATTCGATTTGGTCATTTATATTATATCTCAAATATTGTTACTTATTCTTTTTAATCATTTTGTTTGTTATCTCGAAGAAAAATTTTGAATATGACGTTAAATCAAGGAGCATTGTATCATCAACAAGGAGCTATTATAATATAATGACCGTACTTTCATTTTAAATAAACTTGACAAAAGTCAAACAGTCGTGGTGTGCCGGCTGTTTAAAGCCAGCCCAGTTGTGGAAATAAATCCGTGAGGTTATAAAAATACAAGATAAATGACCCCTTATTAACCGAGCAGCGGGCATAAAATAAGAGGCTCTTTGTCATTCGCCGCGTCAAAGTATGCAGACCCGTAAATAATCGACCTACTCAACAAGCGCCTTTAACGAGGTTTAATGCTCGGATTCGTACAATGTTCGCCTAGTGTCATTTTCTTACGTTTAACGTAGCGCAAATGAAAGCATTGCTTGCTTAAAACAATTATTTTTTTCAATGTCATCTAAATCGCGATCGGCAAACACGAAGACGAATGATTAATTAAGAATATCATAAAATCATCTTGTACTTAAACGTACGATAGACGAAAAGACAAATTTTTAGAAAAAAAAAAAAAAACGCAACAAGATGATCTTGTAAAGGTGAGAAAGGCTTAGAAGAGAGTGTAAAGGCTAAATTCGCGTAACCTATCGCGCATGGCGTGTATTGTATCGTTCAGATATTGCTTCCATTTTTCATACGACACGTGTTCGAATAGAAATAATCGTAGGCTATGTGGGCGGTCAAACCGCTGACCCTTTCCACCGTGTTTTTTCTTTCCAATGGTAAAGGGTATCGTCGAAGCGTAATCGATGTTCTAAAAAGAAGAAGAAGAAGAAAAAAAAAGAAAAAGGAAATGAATAAAAGGCGATGGGATTTTTTACGACATTTTAGGAGAAGGGTTTAGAAATAAAGAGAAAAAATTTCGCGTGATAACGCGAAATCATTGAAATAATTTTGTGTTCGGGAAAATTTTCTAAAATAAAATAAAAAATTGTCAATAACAGTTACATCAAGGTGAATCAAAAAAGTAAATTCGTGCGTGGTTTTCGATTAATATTTCCAAAGTAAATATTACAAAAGATGTGCAATGTGCAAAAAAAAAAAAAGAAACAAACAACACAATAAACGCACGAACTAATTTTCGGTTCACCCTTAACATATAAAGAAAAGAAGAAGAAAAAATAACAACGAAGATAAATTTAAAATTGTACGAGAGTATGTAAATGTTATAAAATAAAAGTGTAAAAATAGAAAGGAAAAAACTGGGATAGTATAGTAAATTAAATACAATAGTGCATATGCTATTATAGAGGGTAAGAGAGAGAGAAAGAGAAAGGGTGGGGGAACGTAGGTGCCACGACGACGGTGGGCGAGCGACTGGCGGTTCGCGTCTTAGCTCGTGCGATTCCGCGGACGCTCGGAAACGCCGGCGCCTCTGGGCGTCGCGACGGCGGGCGTCCAGGGCTAGCAGGCTGGCAAGCAGGCAAAGGCAGGCGTCCCTTCGCGCTCTCCCCGCCAGACGAGTTCCGACTCTACGCTCGGCCGGACGTGACGTAACGCGCAGCGTGGAGAGCGTTGAGAACGCCGCCGCCGTTGTCGTCGTCGTCGTCGTCGTCGTTTTCGTCGTCGTTGTCGTTGTCGTTGTGTCCTCCTCGTCCTAACTCGTTCGTTCTCTCTCTATCGTCATCCACGTAGTTCGTCAAACATCGTTTTACTTATTCCTCGTCTCGCGAAACAAAAATACGCCGCCGTTGTTATTTCTTTATACGTGAACACATAATATTAAACAACATTATTATTCGCCGTAATTACGTTTTATTATACACGTTACTTCTTTAACCAGTTGTTGTTTTCTATTTCCCTCTTCATTTATTTTTTTTCCACTTTATCTCATTTTGGTCTTACAATCAACCAACCAACCAACACGCGAAACTTGAACAAAACGTGTGTGGGGGAGTCTTTTGTTTTATTATTATTATTATTATAGTATCGTCAAGATTTCGTATTGGTGTTACGTTTACTTTCTTCAGTGTATCTCTCTTTCTCTCTCACTCTCTTTCACTCTCTCTCTCTCTCCGTCATATGAGAAAGAAAGAAAAAATAGTAAAGAAAGAGATTAAAGGAAAAGAAGAAGAAGAAGAAGAATAAGGAAAAGAAGTGTCTTTTTTTTGGATATAATCGTGAGAATAATTTTGGTGACACGCGCGCGCCTTCGAGGCGCGTAAGAAACCGCGTGCGCTAACATAAACCTTGACGTTTAACGAATGAGAAGAGTGATATAAGGAAGAAAATATATAAAAATACGAGAAAAAAGTTGATAAGTTGTGTTTCTCGTTCGGAAGAAAATGTTACTATCTTGAATTCTAGATCACGTGTAAACGAAAAAAATCGAATAAAGAATTAATGAAATAGAAAGAAAGAGAGTAAAACAGAGAAAGAAACTTTTGATGCGTGACATTTTTCTTCGTGTTTATTCGAGTGATTCAAAGCGGTGGGGGGAACATTTCGAAAAAGACGATATCACTTCGAAAAGAGGAAGAAATAACAAGGACAGCCGGCGCGGCGTCGTCGCCAAACGCAAATGTCAAAAGCTGGTGAAATCAAGAAGAAGAACAGCAGCAGTGTTACGAAGAGAAGAAGCAAAGTAATGTTGCGAGGAAATTGTTCGATCATCGCGATTCCCATCGAGTCGCGATAAAACGAAACGAACGGTTGCATGGAAGAAGGGGGGATAATATGCAGTGATGAATGATCGTTTATCGCGTATCTATCACGAAACGCCATAAAACAACGTTACGTTTGGCCCCAAGAAAACCGGGAAAACAAGCGTAAAATAACAACCGGGGGAATTGTGTAATGTGTTTATTATAAAAAAAAAAAAAAATAAGCGACATTATTTTCTCATCGAGATAAATATAGAGAGTAATCAGAAAAATATAAAAGACAAATATAAGTCTCAGCGTTGTCAAACAAAGAATATTAGAAGAAATAACTTTTTCGGAGATTTGCTTCTTCGTTTACCGATCTTCCAAGATCGAAGAAGCATCTCTGTGTCGGTGTCACGTGACGCTCGATCGTCGAGGATCGTCGCGACGAGAGGCGCGACGCACCGATCACGAAGATGCTGACCATGTCGACCTTGATGATGCCCACCACGATGACGACCATGACGAACCCAGGGCCGATACCAGCGCACAGCGTGCCGCAGAAGATAGAACCGCCTAAGTTGACAGCCGCAGCCACTCTCGCTCACACGACTACGGCGGCCAACAAATCAGGTGCCCATATTTTATAATTTCTCGCTTTTTTCACTAATAATTCAATTATATTATTATTATTATTATCTAATTCGTTTGATGTTTATTACAAAATGTATGGAATCTTTTCCCCCATCTTATTCTTTATTCGATATTTTGGATTTTCTTTTTGAAAATGAATCGTACTCCTCTTAAAGTATTTCTCTAGTTTTTTGTCCTCTTCCATCTTCTCTAATAATTATTTCGCTAATACTTGGATCGTATTCGTTTATGTATTGTAAATACATGTA
Source organism: Polistes canadensis (assembly GCF_001313835.1). NCBI lineage: Eukaryota > Metazoa > Arthropoda > Insecta > Hymenoptera > Vespidae > Polistes > Polistes canadensis. The sequence goes on from NW_014569611.1 coordinate 102,861, forward strand.
TCTATCGATACTTTCTTCCGAACATTATTTTATCTGATTAATAAGTAAATGATTTTACGTGAAGTATCGTGCTAGTCGTTATTTCGAAGCTCAGAGAGCTCTCTTCTTTGTCAACGCGTTTTCCTCTCAACGGCGGATCACGTTAATGAGATTTAATGCTTCCGCGCACGCGCAAGCGAACGCGGGACGATCGTCCGTAAAAGGAAATAATTGATAAAGTCGTTAAAAGCTACACGATACGATCCTTTATCCGGGAAACGATACGATCGAAGTTTACATCGAGCTCGGAACAATTGCGGAGGTCTGACGTCGAGAGGAAAAGAGGAAAACGATGAAGGAGGATAAAAGGGAGAGAAAGAGAGAGAGAGGAAGGGAGTAAGAGGGAGGGAAGAAGGGAGGGAGAAAGGGACAACGACAATACGAAGAGGATGAGGTAGAGGACGGTTTTATTCGAGGATAAATTCCACCTCTCGTAAATGTCCTCATCGCTCCGAATACGTTCGAACTCTTTTTCCTCCGCGAGTGTCGCACCAAAAATCGTCGACTTTAGCGATTTTTATTCCTTTTTATTTCATACATACTATTCCGATACTTTTACCCGCGAAACTACCGCAATTCTGTGTTCCAATTTCAGCGACCATAAAAGAAGTGCTAACTTCTTGTAGGATGCGAGAGACTGGAACGACGGCGTGGAGGAAGGAAGGAAGGAAAAAAGAATGTAAAGAGAAAAAGAGAAAGAAATATATAGGGACGGTGAGGGTGTAGAAACGTAGCAAGGCCGGCTGATCTGTATGTGACCCGCATAGAAATTCGAATGGACCCCCCCGTCTATTCGAATTTCTTTCTTTCTCTTTCTTTCTCTCTCTCTCTCTTTTGCTATATTCTTCCTTCTCTTTCTAAGATTCATACGGGAAATATTGACGTCGTAGTCGAAGAAATTAATTATTCTGCGTGCACGCTGCTCTCACCGTCGATTAGCGCGTAATGGCACTTCTTGCTTCGTGCTAAATTACGAATTAAAAAGTCTCGTCGAAAAGGATCGCCTTTCTATTCTCCGGGTCTATCCTCGAAAAACGTGAGTGAGATAGGAAAAGGAAATAAAGGACAAAAAAACTGAAAAAAGAAGTGAGAATTCTACCATCTCGACTACATCTTCTTACACGTAAAAGTGAACCTTGGCGTCGATCTCGAGAACTCGAAGAGGAAAGAACAAGGACGTGGATCAAGAAGAAATGAAAAGAAATGAAAAGAAATGAAATGAAAAGAAAAGAAAAGAAAAGAAAAGAAAAGAAAAGGAAATAGAAGAAGAAGAAGAAGAAGAAGAAGAAGAAGAAGAAGAAGAAGAAGAAGAATAAAATAAGAAACGGAAAGGCGGTGCCTCAGAGATTGAAGAAGTTGAAGGAAAAAAAAAAAAAAAAGAAGAAAAAAAGTTATAATCATAGACACGAGGAAAAGACATCGTTAATGGTAGAAACAAGGTTGGCAGAGATCCAGGGTGATTTTTAGTCGCGCTAAGCGCCACTCTCGTCGCTACTTTCTCGCACCATCAAAAAAAGGGAAAAGAAAAAAAGAAAAAAAAAAAGAAAAAGAAACCTTTTCCCACCCTTTCTATACGTTCCTCTATTTCGTTTTCTTTTCTTCGAATCGAAAGATGATAGAAAACTTCTCTTTACTCAAAAGAAAGATACAAGAATAGAAAGTATCGTATATTATAGCGAATCGTATATCGTGCCGTCAGAGCCGAGATAAGTGGATTCCATTGAGTTCTCGATTATAAGTACTTACATATATCCATCGGTAAGCCTTCGATAGTAAGTGAAGCCTAGTAATGTTTAGTAGCTCGTAAAGAAAAGTCAGAAATTGAGTGAGATAGGACAATACAACAGATGGTGTAGTAACGTAAGGTATTGCCATTATTTCAACCCCCTTGACTAACAATAAGACTATCATATATATATAACCTATGTTAATGTCGCGTTTATCTACGTACATATGTGCGATCCATAAGACAGAGCAATACGTAGAGAGAATGACTAAGTAAGAAAGATAGAAATAGATAGATAGACAGATAAAGAGAAAGATAAAGAGAGAGCCACTGCCAATAGGGCAATCCCTGGCCGCGCACACTTAGCACGTACTAACTATAGTTACCGTTACATCGTAGGTACTACGTGTCGTGAGAGCGTAACAAGGGCGCAAGTCCCGGCACCGTGCCACTTTGCCACGTATACTACCTGCGTGGTATGCACGTTAGCCTACGTGGGCGAGAGTGGATGCATGGAATTTATCGAAGACCACCGCCGGCCGTCACGGCATTTGCCCTAACTCTCTCTCTCTCTCCCCTACCCTTACTAGTACTCCTTACCACCACCATCTACCCTCACGATTACTCCTATCTACCCTGGGATCAATTCGACTAATTGCTTACGGATAAAAGCACTCTCGCGCCTTACAAGTAATCGAAGTATCTCTTTCCTATCTATTTTCTTCCTTATATTTCTTTTTACTCAATCGCTTGATAAAAGTATAGGCACAGGCAATATCTTTATCGTTCATCCATCGTTGTCGTTGTCGTTGTCGTTGTCATTGTCGTTGCCCTTGTCGTTTCGCTCTCATTCTCGTAGACTATCCCAGCGTTGTTTCGAGAAAAAGAGGGTATGTACAGAAAGAGAAAGAAAAAAAGAGAGAGAGAGAGAGAGACAGAGAGAAAGATAAATGACATTTTCCCGAGGAAACGTTATCTCTGAATTAAGAGGAGTGTGCTACCCCGGTTGGGATATCGTCTCTCGAGTGTCTCTTAGCCAGTGCGCAAGAAAATTGTCCCATCGACGAATACGAGGAGGCAAGTGGTCCCGAATAAAAAGTCAATTTTCGCATAAAATGCCATTGGTCTAGAATACTTAAATAATCTGGGTCAATAAATAAGGAGTATCATACGAAAAAAAGAAAAAAAAACACAAGACAAAAATAAACAAATAAATGAACGCTTAAATATAGAGGGGAAGAGATTTTTCTCAATAATATAAATTATTATTATTATATTAAGAGATTTCGGAGATTAAGTCGTAGATTCTTAGATAAATTGTCAAAGAGAGATTGGAAAAATCACGACAAAAATCGACACGTTCGATCGATAATTTGAGCTTTGGATGGAAAGGCAAGCAAAGTTTCTTTCGCATACCTCGAATGGACAAAGTTAAACGAGTGTAACGAATTGAATGTGAAAGACAGCAATCTTAAGATACTCGACTTGTTCTTTTTTCAACTTGTAACAGATTTTCTCTCTCTTTCTCTTTCTCTCTCTCTATCTATCTCTTTATCTCTCTCTTTTTCACATATGCGTATACGTACTCACCCATACAAGAATCCAATTGATTTTTCCGAACCCTCTCGAAGTGAATGCAGACCCCCCTCTTCACCCCCTCGCCCCTGTTACCACCTCTCTTCCTTCTCGTCTATGGATCCTCTAATATATAGATCTGACGCAGCTATAGGGTAAGTGCTCGTAAAGTTGTTTGTCTCCTCGATATACTGTAATAGCGAGGAGGCCGCCATTAGTGGACGAAATTCGTTTAAACGCAATTCGAGAACATCGTAATCCGCAAATTGAATCGAGAGAGGGAACTCTAGCCTTTTTAACGTCGTCTACCAGCACTAGCGTCAGCGTATGCAAACTTATGAGATAGGAGGAGGAGGAGGAGGAACAACATGGAGAGAGAAACGTGGTGGGGTGGGGGGAAAAACCGGAGGAAAGAGATCGGCCCTCTGGCGTTAACATTTTTCGTTGTTACTCCTTAATGCCGTTGTCTCCTTTTTCTCCGTTAATGTCGGAATACAAGCAGCAACGCATTAAACGAGAACCATAGAACAACAACGCATTAAAGAAGGGCCTGTGGTAGAGTATCGAAAGAGGGAATAATATTTCGAGCTTTTATCGGATTCTCGTTTTTTGATAGATCAAATTCAAATTTTGCAAACAGTGTACGTCCGTTATTTCATTTTATTTTCTCTCGACATTGTAAAACATTATTTTCACGCTTTAACATCGTTCTTTTGAAATGCGAGATACGTGTACACATACAACATTTCGTTTGACGAACGAGAAGTATTATATATATATTATAATATACACATATATACATATAATTCTAATAATAATATAATATATTCAAATTATAATTTATCTCACATTTTATTTTGAGCAAATCAAAAAGAGAACCGTATACTAATAAAATATACTTTTCCTCAATTACGGTTAAATGGAAAGAGAATAAAGATGAGAAGAAATATAAGGAAGCGGAAGAATAAGAAAAAAAAAAAAAGTGAAATAGGAATAGAAGAAAGAAGAACGAAGGCGCGAACGATGGATGGCTTTAGCTTCGGTTTCCTGACGAGGTTACCAAAGTTTCGTCCACAGATTCAATTTTAGTTGGCGCACCAGGCCGCGCCACGACCATTGCAGAGCCGCTCAATGCCACGTAGTAACCACCTCACAGGGGTGGTTACTAACCCTCTTTCTATATTCACCCATCCTTCCACGAAACCTCTACCTCCGGCGTCATATCCTCCTCCTCCTCTTCCTCCTCCTCCTCCTAACTCGCTCGCTCGTTCTTTCCAAGTCCCCACTCTCTTCTAACGACCTTCTACCAACGAAGATTCGAGACCACTTCATTCAACCATTCGCAACTTTCCATCCTTTTCTATGGCTTTCTCTGGACCCATTTGTTTCATTGTCTGTCTCGTAGACTTCGAAATCCTAAAGCTTTCAAGGAAACAAAATCAAAAAAAAGAGGGTATCCTCTATATTTTTAATTCGATATGTGTGTGTGTGGATAACGCGTATTTTTCAACTAACGATCGATGTATCGATTCTCCTGTTGTGTGTATTTTATCCCTCGAACTTGCGTGTGTTACTTTTTTAAAGGTAAGGTATAGATATAGAGAGAACTTTTATTATCACGATTACTTCGGATTATGGCGCGCGAGAAAGTCCAGAAGGAAGAAATAAAGAAAGAATAAAAAGTAAAATGGTATGAAATCGAAGGGAAATATTATTGTTATAAAACAACGTACAGGTATAATATATTAAAGCTTGACGAAGTATGCAAGCAGAAAAGATAAGTCGTGGGTGGTAGGTAGCACGTTACCGGGCGGTTGGTTCAACGGTGGCCATTGGCCAGCCAAGTAGTAAATTCGATCGTCGAACGTCTTCGGGACGCGAGGCATGGATGCTATATCCTACGTTTTTTGTTCCCTCGTTCTCCTTACAACTTCCCTTCGTATACGCCCCCATTTTCTCGTAAGAACTAGTAGTAGAGGTACGTCATCGATTCTTCTATACGTAAGCTCGCAAAACTGACCCGAGCTTCTATCGCTTATCTTTTTCTCTTTCTTTTTCTTCTTCTTCTTCTTATTTTTCTTCTTCTACATCTTCTCCTTTTTTTTCTTCTTTTTTTACATTTACTTTTTATACTTCGTCGTCTTCAGTTTCTTCAATTTCTTCAACTTCTTTTATTTTGTCTTTCACTTCCCAGTCTTCCTCTTCAGCTTTTACTTCGATAACTCGTCTCGCTCGTTACACCATTTCTCTGACCACTTATTCACCGAACAAACAACTTCGAACTCGAATTAATTCGCGAGTTCGTTGAGCCGGAGAAATCGTGCCACTCTACCCACTCCTGCCCCCCTCACCTCTCTTATTCTACACCACCACTCCTCCACGTCCTTCTTAATTCCGTTATCTTAATTAGTACAGCTCGTAACTCTGCAAGTACAGGTTTGGTGAGCGAATGCCGGGAGGAAAAAGAGTGGAAGAGGGGTTGGGGTGGGGAGTTAGAGGAAGAAAGAGAGAGAGAGAGAGAAGGAGCCAAAAATAGTCTTTAATCTCTTTTATCGAATATTCATGTCCAACACATTTTAACACCTGAAAATGAAAGCTGCTTTCAGAGATTGAAGATAATAATAATTACGATCTCATTATCTGTTTTAATACCTTTTGAATGCCATGAACCACCGACAAGAAACGCTACGGGCCAGACTATAGACCGTTAATTCGCACAAGACAAGGACAATCTTATTACTACTTAACTGAAGGTTGAGCTTAACTCCTTTCAATTAACGATTAATTTCTAATGTTAACATAACGTAATTATCGCATTCGTACACGTTCGACATAGATTTGAAGAATCGGTATTCCTACCTCGATTGAAATCAAACTCATTAACATGATAAATATAATTGTTTTTCTTTTAATTACGGCAGACTCGTTAAAGGTATTTATCGCTTATTATTATTGATATTATTAATAATATTATTATTATTATTATTATCATTGTTTAATTATACGAGTAACGATGCGAAATTTTGTATAGCCAGGAAAATAAATATTTTGGGATTAAATATTCTCTGACCAATAAATATTCCTTTAGTCCCTTGTTGCTATGTTTCAACTCATATTTCAGCTTTAACGTATACTAATTCCTTCCATGATCTTTCGCTAAATTACTTTTACCTTCTTCTTCTTCTTCTTCTTCTTCTTCTTCTTCTTCTTCTTCTTCTTCTTCTTCATCTTCCTTTTTATTTTCTTTTTTTTTTTCTTTTTCTTTAATAGCCTTTAAAGACCCCGTTATAACTATGCTCTGCGTAAGATTAAAAGTCATCAAAAAGTATCATCGGAAATGTTTTATCTCGAAGAACGGATTGAAACCGCTATGAGGTAGCACTAAAATTTATAGCTCGATTTGTAATATATATGAACGTGACGCATCTCTATTACGAATCTTTGGAATATTTCATTCGGAAGATATCGACTTTGAAAGATTCAATCGTTCGTACTTAGTCTTTTACAAAAGATAGAACTGACCTATCTCACTCTTGTCTTAAAAATGTCGGAGAAATAATATAGATTCATGTAACGAACTATCATTCATCTTTTTATTATCCTCTCAGATTCGCCAATGCATTATAATATAATATGATAAATGCCCGTACATTAAATACAATGAATACATTATATTATTATATTTAACAAATTGCATATGTATTTAATTGACAAATTAATGATTTCCCATGATTCGAGGAATGGAGCAAGGATTCTGTAGGTGATAAGAGAAGGGTCGCGAAAACGGCTCGTATCGGAATAGAAGGGCTGCGGATAGGGTGAATTGGGGAAGGTAAAGGGAGAGGTAGAGGGGGAGGTAGAGGGGGAGGTAGAGGGTAAGGTAGTCACTTTGAGAACAACATTTACCGAGCGGCGTAACGACCGATCCCTCTATTCCCAGTGGCAACGGAAGCTCGTAAAACGGTACTTGGAAATTCGCTGCGCCAAGTTAAACTTGATGGAGACGAAGGTGGATAGTATGGCGCCGACAGCCCAGGCAGCAGCTCGACTCGTTGCTCGCCGCATAGTCGTATGGGATAGAGCAGGTTGTGAAAGAGAAAGGAAGAGAAATGAAAAGAATGAGAAGGAAGGGGAAGAGAGAGAGAGAGAGAGAGAGAGAGAGAGAGAGAGAGAGAAAATGGATGCATAGTATGGGGTCGGGACCCAGAGGACCCGAAGAAACGGCTATCGGTCGTAGACCAATTTGGTGTTTCAAAGCAGGAAGGTACCTAGTGAAAAGAGTGGCCTCTCCGAGCAAGAGAAAATAGAGAAAAGAGAAAGTAGGGGGATCTAGAAATGAAACGATATTGTTTTAGTTGAAAAGGAGTCCTCGGTCGATACTTAGACTTCATTTTTCCATGAGACTCATCGTAAAATACGAGCACTGAAATATCAAGCAGTTACATACGTTTCCACTTGGTCTACTTCTCCTTTCTCGTTATAAAGTGAAAGAGAGAAAGATAGATAGATAGATAGAGATAAAATGAAAAAGAGTAAGATAAGAAGAAGGAGAAGAAAAACGAAATGGAGGAAGGAAGGAAGGAAGGAAGGAAGGAAGGAAGGAAGGAAGGAAGGAAGGAAAATAAAGAAAAGGGACATTGTCGCGAACAAAGAGTTCGAAATATTTGAGGATACCTACGACTACGGCTCCCAAGGGGAAACGACGACGACGACAACGACGACTACGACAACGACTACGACGACGACGACGACGACGATATCGCAAGGATATATCGGAAAAAAGGACATAGTGGAAAAAGCAAGAAAGAAAGAAAGAGAGAAATAAAAAGAGAAAGAGAATGAGAAAGAGAAGGCGCGAGGGACGAATCGAAATCTCCTTTCTCTTCCAACTTCGTCCTTCTCTTTTCCACTCCTCTTCTTTCTAGGATTCCTATCTCTAGCCTCTTCCGCGTCCTACAGAGCAACGACGTCTCGTGGATTACACGTGGAGAACCGCATGGGTTAGCCGTACGACTTGGCCGACTGCCTTGACTCCAACGGAGCAAAATCTGACCCCCTTTCACGAAGGGATAAATCTAAAATTTGGCATCAAAAGAAGTCAGACCACCCACCCACCCATCCCCCGGCCCTCTACCACCATCGCGTTCTCGTCGTCGCCATTTCCTCGTCGTATCACCATCTTCTTTACTCTCCTTCCTAGCGAGTGTCGAAAAGAAAAAAAGTCTTCTATTCGATCGGCACGACCGACCTCGGCATTTCTTCGCGTACGAAAGAAATTTCGGGCGAGAAGATCGTTCGATGGGGAAAAAAGAGATAGATAGATAGATAGATAGATAGATAGATATAGATAGATAAATGGGATCCGTGCGATAAGGATCCTTCCAAGTTGCTAGGAAAGATATTTTCTAATCCAGAAAACTACTGCAATGTTTTTAGAAAAGAAACGAGAAAAAGAGAGAGAAGAAAAAGAAAAGAAAAAACAAAGAAAAAGATATAAGAGATCTTTCATAGATTAAATCGTTAATTAAAAAGCTTAATAAGATTTAAATTGTATTCATTTTAAATCGCTCGTAAACTGAATTATATAATAGGATACATTATTCAAGAACATTGAACACACACGTAGTTATATACATAAGTATAAAACACACACACACACTTCCAAAGTCTTATTTAAAAATCAATAACATACGGTAGGTCGAACTGTCTTCAAGGTGAAAACGCGTATATTTCTTTCTCGCTAGAAAGAGAAATACACATCCTACCAGCTTCTCGGTCAGTTCTATATTTAGTTCCCATGTGAGGACAAACACGTAGGAGGAAGTACCTTGCCAGTACGTGCATCTCCCTATTTCTCTCCTTTTTTTTCCTCTCTCTCTCTCTTTCTTTTTTCTTTTCTTTTTCTCTTACTCTGGTAGGATATTAGAGTAGAAGCTATGACTGGTAAGTTACTTCTTACGTTCTTTTCGGTTAATGGTTGGGTACTTTGCTGAGCAGCGGGCGTCAGAACGGTATAGTGCTCGTTCGTGTGTTCACCGTTTGGCCGGCCACTCGGTCGAGATGTCCAGGAGATATCCAGGGGTGTCTTTCTCCCCCTCCCTCCCTCTCCCTCTCTCTTTCTCTCTCTCTTTCTCTAACCCTTCTTTGGAACCTATAAAGCTGTAACTGTAAAGCCGGATGCGGAAGTCGTGTTCTCTCAGCTCGAGCTACCTCATCTCTTTCTCTCTCTCTCCCTCTCCCTCTCTCTCTCTCTCTCTTTCTCTCTCAAGATGCACGACCTATCGTAAATCGTTTCGTTCGACGTGCACGTCGAAATCGACTGCCGGCGAGTGATCAAGCGATACGCGCTAATAATAACGATGCTGTGGTCTTGATTTATGCCTTCGACCGATTTCTCATCGTCGATATCTCTACCTATCTACCACCAACCATGTATTCGCCTACGACATTCAACGAAATTCGATGAAAAGCTTTAGAATCGAATCTTAACTCTGTACAATTTAAGTTTCAGTTAGATTCAAAGCTGGTAAAAAGTAGACGTTAAGCAGAACAACTCGATCATCATCATCATCATCATTTTCCTATCTTTCTCTCTTTCTCTCTAACACACACACATAGACAGAATGTCTTTCTCCCCCTTTTTATTAAAACACCGTAACCGTGTAATTAACGGGCGTCCTGAGCCGCGTAATTAGCAAGATATTTTATTTCACCCGCACTCGAACTAAATATAGGTCAATCGATTTTTACCTAACGCCATTCAGTTACTTCTACTTTCTAAAGTATTACTAAAGTAAATGAAAACACAGTTACGGACAGCTAACGACCGTGATCCTTCAACGAGCGTTAGCGAGAATTTTACTTTAATTAGGCTGCCGCGTGTCACTCGAAAGAAGGAAAAGGAAGAGGAGGAGGAGGAGGAGGGGAAGGACGAGAGGGGTTGTCTGAAAGGGTCGGGAATAGCGTTCCGCTTTCAAAGTTCTTTTTAGGCGCGTTGACGAAATTTGCGGCCATTAGGCGAACCGCACGTGACGACCTTTTGAATTCATTATTGTCACGCTTCGTAGCACTCGAAAAGAATCCGGTATATATTTTCCTAAACGTAAAAAAAAAATTAAAAGAAAAAAAAGAAAAAAAAAATAAGTATCTCAAGTAGTCTCGTTTTTTGCTTTGAAGAATTTGATATTGATCGTCGTTTACGTATCCTCTCGAAAAACCATAGCTGAGAAGGAAGTTAACGTTTATTACCAAAACCAAAAGAGTTACGGGATCGAGACTATCGAAGTCCTGATAGGTTAACGAGGAAAGTTTATTTGCGTATTTACTACTTTCCGTAGAAGAAAAACCGCTATCTTAATGCCACGTCACGAGCGAGAAAATCCAACAACGTTTCTCACCCCTTTTGCCCGCTATATCTCTTTCCCCGATCTCATCCTCCGTGAAAATTTGCGCTCTTTACTTCTTTTCTCTTTTTCCTCCTTGCACAATTTTATCCAAGAAAATTTTTCTTTTTCCACGCTTTTGTCTCTTCTTCCACCCTAATAGCGAAGAAACCATTTCGAGTCTAACGCACGATCGAGAGGGTGAACAAAAAAAATCGAATAGATATGAAGAAAAATAAGGAAAAGAAAAAGAAAGAAAATGTAATGGGGGGAAAAAAAAAAAAGAAAAGAAAAACAAAATGTAAGAGAAAAGAGAAACAATCGAGAACTCTCGTGGAGAAGAAATTCGATAGGCAAAGAAGAACTCGATAACATCATTGGCTCTCGCATCTCAAACGCGATAATAACGTAACCGGCTGTTCGAGATAATCTCGATGGAGATCTACTTATCGCGGGATGCCTGCCTGCCTGCTTGCCTTCCTGCCGAAGAAAAAGTAAAGAGGCTGCTGTAGAAGGAACCAAGAAAGGTTGCTAGAAAAGAGTGAGATACTGTTGGCGCATTGCATTACCTATCCTGCTATCTTCTGGTTTCCGGAGAACCATGGGGGGGTGCCTCTATACCGCGTAAAAGATGACTACCCTCACTGTGAAATATATTCACTCAGTCGTCACCTTTAGTTCACTTAACAAATCCCTACGTCGAATGGTTTGCCTAATTTCTCACTCTTTTAATCCTATCTAAACATAACATACAATTACATTTTTTTGTTCTCATGTATCTATGCAAACAATTTGATCTCTTGATAAGTAGCGTATAATAATTGAAAATATTTGAAGGATTTTCTACCTTTCTTAGGTTATATATACCTATATGTTCGAATGTTTTATTATCAAAGGACAAAGGATAATAAATGAAAGAAGTGGATGTAAGGGAGTTTGACAGAAAAAGTAGTCCGAAACGGAAGGAAGGAAGGGATGAACAACGGGACACGTTTTCTCGTCTTACGACAATTCCGACTTTGATTTGTTTTTCTTTCCTTCCTTCTTTTCCCTCTTACACTGTCAATAACAAATCTCTTTTTATCTCTTTATTTCTTTCTTTCTTTCTCTCTATCTCTCTTTCCTACTTTCCTTCCAATGTAATAGAAAGACAATCGAAACGAGATAAAAGAAATTCGATTGTAAAAGAAGAAAAGCGAGGAAAGAAACGCACTTGACCATAAGATACTTTCCGGCATTCACGCTTGGCGCTACTTAACTGCCGTTTTAAGCTCCTTTTCCACCCTTGCCGAGAAAGACTCGATTAATAAGAATGAAGGACGTATAAGGTTGGAGACGGCTGCGAATAATTAAAATGTTATAAAAGCTGGTGAAAATATTCGAGTAATTCGAACAAGGGAAGGATAAAGAGAAAGAGAGAAAGAGATAGATAAAGAAAAAGAGAGAGAGAGAGAGAAGAAGGCAATGCTCGTCTCGAAATCGCGTTTGTCTGAAAAGATTTTTTACGGTCTCCTTCGGTCGATCCTAAATTATACGTGTTTCTACGGTTTTATTCAACTCTGTTCGGTTGTTCTTGTCTTTCTCCTCTTCTTCGTTTCACCTTTTCCTACTCTTCTTTCTCTTCTTCTTCTTCTTCTTCTTTTCTCACCACTTGAATAACGCTGTCGGATAATTAAAATTTTTTAAGATAGTCAGAAATAAAAGTAAGAAAAATGTTCGGAATAGTGAGAACATTTTGATATGTAATTTTACTGGTCTTCGATATATCGTTATTTTTCTATCAATCATGTCTTTAAATATTATTATAAAAAGATTGATAGCGATCAAACGACCTGTAAAAACAGTACCGTAGCCGAAAAATCGTCTACACTTTTGAACCGTAAAGGATCATCAGGAACTCATTTAGTTTCTCTTCTCGTTCTCTCTGACGTAGATATGCTGATGTTCTATATGCTGTATAAATATTGGATGTTTATTTTAGTAAAAACCTGTATATATAGTGAGTTACACGAGTATTCGTAACCTCACGATCAATTTCAAATAACCAATAGTTTTTTGTAACACGATATTTCAAAATTCTTATGCATAGAAAAATATTTTTTTAGAATTATTAAACTTTTAAATTGATATAAATTTTATTACTATATAGAGAAGATTTTATTATAAGAGAAGTAAAATTGTGCAGAACTGATAAGAGAATTGGTCACATAAAACATACCCCAATCGTTTCAAAAATATTATAAGATGCAAAGAAGAGGTAAGCAAGTATTACTTACAAAAATACTGTTGTGAGATCAATTTTTGATCATTTAAATAAAATTATATTTCTCTAAATATAAAATATTCTTCTGTAATATAAAATATTGATATCAAATTGAAAACGTAATATAATTCTAAAATTTTACTTTATAAAAAGGTTTACTTGTATAAGAATTTAGAAGCTTTGCATTACAAGCAAATATCAATTATTTAAAAATTATAGTGGAAGTATGTACGAATACTCCTGTGACTCATTATATATTCAGCATATTTCAGCCAAGAATGAAGTTTATAGTACAACCGTAGAAGAGAACAAAATTACCCTAGAAAGTTCCCACTATTTGAAAAGTTGAAATGTAATAATCAACTTATTAAGGCGAAGTTTAATTACAGATCATTGCGTTTGTTGTCTTCAATTGAAACTAGTCACACACACACACACACAAGAACTAAGAAACATAATAGTTTCCATTTTTCATCTCTCTGTGTAGATACAAAAAATAAATGTAGTTATTTGTATTATCAGTAAACATGTTTTAATATGTTCATATCATCGATAGTATACAGTGTCTTTTGCCTAATTCATTAATTTTTTTCATCATACCAAAATTTAAAACTATGTAATCCCATGGTACACCGTAATATACCTCAGTGTACACCACATAGGACTTTCTTTCAACATAAAACAAGTTTCGATAAAACTATAATAGATCGCTATAGATCCTTTTTGAGGCATTTTGTTGCTGATGTATTTACCATCAAGTGACCATTACCAAAAAAATTGTAAAATGTTGTCTCCTGTACATGAAAAGATTTTATGCTTGTAGTGAAATAGAATTTTGTTTTGAAAGGGTAAAAGGGAAAAAAAATCCGAGAGAAATATCGAGGACCGATTCGATTTTGCTTTGGAGTCGAGCATGATTGATTGCTCGCGTGCTTTCTTAATTAACGGAAATTTGATTATCCAAAAGTCTCGGCCACTGACGATCGGTCTTTCGTGCAGTTTTGTTGCTGCATGTTGCAGCGGCTCGTTCAGTAAAAGTACCACCGAAGAAAACAAGCTCATAGCGAAAGGGCGAAACCGTTAAAAAAATAATCGAATGAGTCCTTGAAAGAAAGGCCTCTATTATATTTTTATCGAAACTCGTTTTATGTGTGTTGGAAAAAGTCCCATGTAATGTACACTGATGTATACTACGGTGTACCATGAGTTTATATGGTTTTCAATTTTGGTATGATGGACACCATCATAAAAATGTTAACTTATTATAAGCTGTAAAAATAGTCTATGAGGTTTCAAATATTTTACTATTATCATTATTTTCTTTTTAAATACTCTATATCGAATGATTTCTATGATAGATGACAAAATTTACAAGATAAGATATATTATTTTACATACATATATATACTATGTATAAAAACATAGATAGTATGTAAATGTTAAACTATTGATACGCGTTCTTTCGGCAAACGTGACAGATTTTTTCCTCGCGATACGCGTCTAGTGAAGTTTTCGTTCTAGGAAGCTATCCGATAACATCTAGATCGAAAGTAGCAGCTGTAATAGCTCTCTTTTCTTTTTTACTTCTCCTGCTTTTCCTCTTCTTTTCTATTGAATTTCGTAACTCGAGCATAACCTCAGATTCTTTTAACGCCAACGTTTCTTTACTTCCCTTGATCGCTTCCACTCATTATAGATAATTGAAAGATCGAAAAGTTTACGACACTTTGATTCTTTCTCTCTCTTTCTCTTTTTATCTATTTTATCCTCTTTCTTTCTTGTTTGCAATCTAAAATTACAGACTCAAATTCGTGGATCAGCGAACGTAAGCTTATAAGGGAAAGCCGATGGGGAAATGAGAGAAGTTCAGTCAGCGAAGACAATCGGATTTTCAAGATAATACGTATCACGAATCGTCTTTACGACAATTAGTAACCGTCAGGTAGCATCTTTCTACTTATAAGCATCGTGATAACCACACACCGCAACTCATAGTGGTGAAGGTGATAAGGGGGTTGTACTAAAAGAAGTGATGCTACTGTTACTGCTGCTGCTGCTGCTGCTGGTGATGATGAGAGAGAAGTAAAATCCTCGTAAAAAAAAAAGTCGCTAACTCGTTTCCTCGATTCGTCGGATCTCACCTTTCCTCTCCTCAACTTCTCTTCTATCCTTGTCTTACTTATTCTAGCAAAGAGAGAAAGAGAGAAGCTGACACTTTCCTCTGCGTCCTAATTTATACTGATTAGATATCGAGGAGACTGTGGGATATCAGCTGTGGAAGCGGAATCGGAATTACGATTATCCGACGAATCCGACAGTAAAGTCCGGAAACGTAATCGAAACGTGCGATTTGCTTAGCCTCCCTTTAACCCCCTCCTCATTCTCTCTCTCTCTCTTACACCCACACACACATAGATATATATATATATATATACTTGCGAGGAAGCGTGTCTCGAGAGAATTTGAAATCGATGATTCTCGAAAGCGGCTTCAACGTTCATCGGCCGTAATTACCACGATGATGGAGAAACTGTTCGAGATAGAGAGAAATCTCGAATGTTGAAGAATAAATTTGAAAACCCTTTGAGAAAATGGATTCCGAAAATGGATTTCGAAAATGGACTTCGGCAAGGAGTTTCTAATGTACTCCCGTTGGATCACGTTTTACGGTAAGAGAGAAGAAACGATGCAATTGACTTTCTTACTTTTGTTGTCCATTTCTACGAGATTTTTCATTTTAATCTACAATGTATTGGTACCTTAGGTAAAATGAACAAATATCATTTGTCGAGAGTATATCTCGATATATTATATTATTATTATTATTATTATTATTATTATTATCGGTACTCATAAATTGAATATACAAGATTGATATTTTTCTATGGTACGATAAAATAAAGACAGTATTATCCGTATTAACGTCTCAAATACGAGGAAAGTTTTCTCAACGAGCAGCTTTTCTTCTAAAGAGTTACGAGAAAATAAGATCCTTATTATTACAGAATGGAGAAGGAAATAATTTATGAAGTCTCGACCCGAGTATCATTTTCTAGAGCTTATCAAAAAGAATATCCAACTTTTGAGGTTGATTTTACGAGAATCAACGAAAAAAAAATGAAACACTTGCCTCCTCCCTTCCCCCCGTTTCTTTTCGTCGTCCACCAATGCGAGATAATATGTCTAACAGCGATAGAATTCTACTTTTCAACATCTTGAATACTTATAGACAAGGAAAAATTCCAAGCATATAACTGGACAGACTATACGATCTACGTGACCAAACTTGAATCCTTTTTCCATTGGCTAGCTCAAACTTGTATTCCACATCCTTTCGATATCATCCTATGCTTTCGACATATCCCATGAACGGGAGAATTCCCATGCGTTTTTGCCACGGCTGCTTCGAACGAGAACCCAAGCACTCGTTTCTACTATCTACCAAGGCAAAGGTGGCTCCTGTTGGGAGGTGAAGAGCAGCAATGGAACCCAAGGTGGAGTCGAGTGGTAGGATAGCGAGCCAGGATCGATGGAGATAATGCCCATTACCCCTAATACGAACTCGCCTTCTCTCCTTCCTCCTCTCTCTTTCTCTCTTTCTTTCTTTCTTTCTCTTTCTCGTTCCAATTCCATTTTCGTGGCTCCTCGAGATCGGTAACCGATGCTTTTTACCGCCTTCGCTGACTCGATTCTCGTGATCCGTGAACTCTTTTCTCCGCAAACTTATCGTCGTCATCGTCATTGATCAAAAATTTCTCAAATTTCTTAACGAAAAACCTTCCTTTCCTATCTTCACCCATATGACGTAAATTAGAAAAACCTGATCCTTAATAAAATGATTTATTTAAAGTATCCAATAGAAAAGGGATGTAATAAGGAATAACTAATTTTACAGATTTCTTCCTTACTTTTAATAGACGAAGAAAAAAATAAAAAAAAAAGGGGGAAATAGAGAGAATGAATGATTATTGACCAAATGTATGATTGGCGAACAATTTTTATTGTTTCAAAGAAAATTGAAAAGTTTATTTGTAACAAACGTTACGTCGTGCTGTCAATTTAATCGATTCTCTTTGCTACGTTAAAATCGTTTGAAAACATATTTGAACGATTAAATAAAAATACATCTTCGTAGGCTACTGTAAAATTTTATTTTGTCGTAGAAAAAATGGTAACTAAGACGAAAAAGAAGCGACTTTTGTTAATATATTATAATCTTTGCTTAATAATTATTTTAATTTGTTCCAACTTAAGACAACGTCCTATACGTAAAGAATCGTATAATGATTAATTAAAATGACTGCTGAACAAATACATGTCGATATTATAAATTGTTCGATAAATAATTTGAACGTTATAACAAAGTAATTAAGGTTTAAAAAAAAGCCACATTCATTTTTGAAATAGAAAAAGAATGAGACTTTGATTGAGAACTTGTAAAACTACACTTTCTCTCTCTTTCTTCCTCTATTAATCAGTAATTAATGTTCATGGCTAATTATCGCCGCGAGTATGAGGACAGTTATACGATATACAAGATATAGCACACAATATATATGTATATATATATATAGCAAGAAGAAAAATCGTGGTGGATCGAGGCCGAGGTAGTAAGTCGTACGGGCGCAATAACCTGTTGAGTGCGTTCGCGTAGGTGGTGAATAGTGGATACGTGTTACGCGCGAAAGTCTGGGGATGAAGTTTCTCGAGGAAATACACGCGAGACAACGCGATAGCTTGTAGGAATAGTAAACGTACACATGACCGAAAAGAGAACGTCACATGGTGCATAAAGAAGAAGAACACCGAGTAATACGTTTTATTTCTCGATAATACTTTTATGTAAAAACTCAAGCAAACACCAACCAACAAAATAAAAGAAAAAAAAAGAAAACGAAATTAAAAAGAGACTGAAATTAAAAAGAGACTGAAGAAAAAACTTCAAACGCAAAAGAAATTCGTGAGAATTATTAGAGGTTTTCATAGTTAATTAAATGTAATTATATTATATCAACGACACAGGATACAAATTTGAAAATTCTCGCGATTCAAACCGAACGAACCTTGTTTCTATTCTTTTTCTCGTTATATTTTTTTCTCTCTCTCTCTCTCTGTTCTTTCATTTTTCTTTATCTTCTTTGTCGTTGGACTTTCGACCTGAAACCGTTTGACTAAACTTCGTTTGTTCCCACACTAAACCTTGCACACCTTTCGATCCGATATAAATGTATCTACCGCATTAATTAGGTTTTATAGTCCCTCGAACGTTCGTACAGCAATTAAAGCCACTCTAACGGAAATGGTTCTCGAAGTTCAGATATATCGATCCTTTATCGGATATCAGAGACTGTTCTATCGTCGCGCCGTAGTAACGTTACTCGCGAAATGGTCGAGATTAGAGTGCGGTGTATGATTGGAATAAAAAGAAAGACGTTTCTAGAATTAACGAAAGTCCTGGAGATTCTCGTATAAGGTAATAATGATTTAACGAGGATCCACTTAGTTTTGGGAAATACCTCGGGAGAAAATAGTCGTTAAAAAAAAATAATAAAAAAAAGTTCATTTTAAATAAATCTTTATCATTTATCGACATTTTATACAAAATGTTCAAGAGACATATATATTGTATATATGTAGTATTATTTGCGGCAAAAGAATTTTATAATTAAAATTAATTATTATTCTTGTCAAAAAGCAAAACGGTAAACGGTGAACTTGAACTTGATGGAAGTAGCACACACGGTTTTTAAAAACGAGACCCTGACATTATCATCAGGAGGCCAATAAACACTATAACCAGAAATCCTAATCTTTAATATAAATCAATTTTTTGATAATATTTTCCTAGAACGTGTCAGTTTTATTCTAATTCTTACATACGTACGTATATTATCTATGTATATACACAAATTCAACTTGATTTCACAGATAGAGAATATATATCACAGAGATAATGATAAACGGAAGGATTTGGACAAGGACGAATCAGGAATCAGTGAGCGAATCGAACCAACACTGTCTCACCTCGTTCACTCGCGACACGTTCGTGAAATGAACGTTCTAACATGTTCGACAGTTTTGCTACGAAATAAACAATGTCTCTCTTATTTGCTCGCACTTTGGTCATCTGTGCGGTTATATCTTTCTATACAGATACGTACACATATAAACATATGCATATAACTTACATGAACATAACTAATTACATATATATATATATATATATATATTTATATATGTATATATTCATATGGGTTCGGTTAGGAAAGCATTGTGTCGACTTGTCAGTGTTAAGCATTTGATACGACCGCTTTCCTGTTTCGCTCGTCCTTTTCCATCCAGTAAGCGAATAGCAAGCGAGTAACCAAGCCATTGTAATTGTCGTAGTCGTCATAGTCATCGTTGTGTAGTCGTCGTCGTCGACTCATTCGAGCTGTAACCGAGCCTTCTACTGGACACTGCTATATAGTAGTCTCTTCTTCGTATACGAATTGTACAGCGATACGATACGATATGTCGTTGTGTATATCTGTCCATTTTTTTTTTCTTTCTTTCTTTCTTCCTCCTACCCTTTCCTTATGTATGTATACACGCGTATATGACACTATACTGCTATATTCGCTCGAAAGCGAATAATAGTAGTCTTTCGGTTAGTCGATCACCTGCATGCTTGCGTGATACATTCTACTTACGCGCTGCTTACGTTTTTTTTTAATTGCAATTTTGTTTATTTCCTCAGAGAAAAGAAAATATAATAAGAAGTATGTTCGTTCTTCTATCGTATAAGTTTCCTGTGTGTGATCATCAAAGTGCATTTTTTTTTTTAATCTGAAGTAACGATCTTTATATTTTTCTTTTTTTGTTTAGTAATAAAATAGAGAAAATCGATCGCTCGACCAACAATACTCGATAACGCGATTCTCATTGTAATTTTGTATCCGCGAGTACTGAATTTCATCGTTCATTTATCCGGAAATGGCGAGTGGAAATGTAAAAATATTCCTCGTTGCGTTTAGATTCATTAATATATCGGCTATTCAACGATAGTATTGCATTTCAATAGGATTTCATTTCCATTTGTTGCGGCAGATGCAGCACTTAAATTTCAGATTATATATATGAAACAACCTAAGTGATATTCGAAACGCGTTTACTTTGCTACCGATACTAGTGAATTTACATCGATAGAAATAATTATTAAGATATACATATATCCCAAATATATATCTCGATTAATAATTATTTTTTGTTTCCCTTTTAAAATCGAAATATTTAAAAATAAATAATATCCAATCTCTGAATTTCAAACGATTGTTAAATCGAAATCAATTAAAATAAATCGAACGACTTGACATTGTTTTTTGTGTAACGTCAGAATGCTTGTTTGCAGTATGTAATATCACAGCAATTATTATCGAAAAAGAAAATAGCGAAAAAATGGGTAAAAATTTTTCAAAAATTACATTGGTGCAGATACGATAGTAGGATATTTTTGCTAGCTGTGCATACATTTATTATCCAACCATATTTTCCCACGCGAGTTTCCTTTTTTCTTTTTTTTTTCTTTTTTTTTTCTTTTTTTTTTTCGTTTTTTATTTTCAGTTAGTTTTAGCACAACGATTGTTCAGCGAAAAAAAAAAAAAAGAAATGTTTGTACATATATAGTACGTATAGTATACGTATGTACGTACATATACTGTCGCTCATGTAAAATTAATATTTTTCTGTTTTGTTTGAAAAATAACGCCGGCCACAGTCAGGTGGAGTTAGAGGAAACGTTTCTAGCGTCGACGTTAAAATCAACGAAAGCGGTCGTTTAAACAATACAAGAACTTCTCACGATTTAATACTTTTATTCTTTGGTCAAAGTATATCCTTATTTAAAATCATTTTTCACTCTATCGTATTAAACACAACCACCAATAATTGAAAGAAAGAGAAAGAAAATTTATAGGATAGGATAAATGAAAAACATTATTTAATCTAATTGAAATATTTAATATCCCAATTAATGTTTACGTTAATTAACATTTATTGTATATCATGAACATCATATAGCAAATATATAAATATAATTGTCCTGTACACTTATATTTGAGTTAAGGAATTCATGATTTTTTTTTTATCAAGTAGTACATTTTTTCTAATTGTCAAAAATATAGACTTTATTTATTTCATTAACATATTTATCTTTATAATTTATTATCAATAGCTATTTATACAGAAAAACACTAATAAGATCAAAAGGGAAATTAAAACATTTGCAACAATTGCAACATGTTAAAAAAAGAAATTCAACCATAATATTAAAATTGCTATAATTTTATTTACTAAAAACTTCTACTATTACTATTATATATCTTATATAAGAATATTGTTCTCTTATAAATATCCACAAATTTTTCGACATTAAAAATAATCATTATTTCGTTTATTTCATGCAAGACATAGATAATTATGTAAATAGAATAAATAAAACCTATATTTTTGACAACTATTATAGGAAAAGTATACTATTTAGTAAAAGAACCGTGAATTCCTTAACACAATTATAAGTAATATTTAAAAAATAATGGTCTCCGAATATTTAAGCGAGTCACTATAGATGTATACAAACATCAATCGATAAATTTTAAAGTTTTTTAAAATTTTAAATAACATTCGTTATTTTTTGTAAACACTCACTCTCTCTCTCTCTCTCTCTCTCTCTCTCTCTCTCTCTCTCTCTCTCTCTCTCTCTCTCTCTCTCTCTTT
>NW_014569611.1:124619-172946 GCF_001313835.1 Polistes canadensis
TCTCTCTCTCTCTATCTTTATGTCTTCCCCTTCCTCTCGAACTACGAGAGTATAAAACAGCTCTTGTAAAATATAAGAGAAAAGAAAATAAAAGATTATTTATCGAGAGCCGCCTCCCAAGAGTCCCGCGGTAACCATGCGTGAAAACAAAACAAAGCAGTTCTTCAAGAAATTGTCCTTGAGCAGTTACTCGAGATATCGCATTTCGACGACGACTGCACAAGGAAGCCAGATGAAGACTAAACGAAGAAATTTGAAGAACATATACATTATACATACATATGTATGTATTTGCTTCTATATACATCACACATATACGTACTATATAAAATAATTAAAATAAATATATATACATTTATTTATTTAAATAGCTATATAAAATTATAAAAAGACGAAAATAGTCGACTACTGTTGAACACAAATTATAGGATTTTTTTTTGTTATCTTTGCTCGAGATTGCGAGAAGCGTAATCAGAGAGACGCTCGTTGACTCGTGACGTTTCCGTTCGAAACTTCCGCTCCACAGAACCGCACCGTTTCCGTTCGACTTGCCCAACCCACAACACAACACAACATGCGTGCGTGCTTGCGTATAAGCAAATATAGAACAAGTGACCACCACTCGTACGACGACGAAGACTATCATCGTTCTTCTAACAATAAGTTTATTCGTGAAACGTGCTACCGAAAAAAATCAAGTCTCGTCGCGAGAAAAAAAACAAACAAAAAATACGTAAAACAAAGTGAATTTTTTCTTCATAATTTGTCGACCGATTTTTCTGCCATTTTCGTTTAGTTTAGTTTAGTTTAGTTTCATTTTATTTCTATGTATTTTTCTTAAGAACTCGTTCGAACAACGAAATATTTCTCTTTTATTTTGTGGTCTTCACAAATTTTAAATATCGAAGAAAATAGTTTCGGAGTTTTGTGTTGTGTTTTTTTTTTCCTTTTCTTTTTTTTTGGGGGGGTTCCTCCTACTCTTGTTTCTTTTTACAAGGACCTTCGAAAAGTTCAAAAAGGTCGTTCGGTACACGAATTTATTCAAGTAGCAGACAGCTACAACGGTATACGAGCGATAGTACGAGGAGTTTGATCTACCGTGAAAAATATTCGTTGAAAGAAAAAGATAGAAATAGATAGAAGGAGAAGAGAAAAAGAGAGAGGAGGATTCACGGAAAGTCGTCGAAAAGTTTCTCTTCGGTCTTCCCAAGGAACCAAGAATATCCTCTCCTCCTCCTCCTCCTCCTTCTGTTTCTCTCTCTCTCACTCTCTTTATCTATCCATCTATCTAGTAACAGTGGGTATCGTCGATCAGCGATAGTAACATCTTCTTCTCGAGGAGAAGACAAAGCAAAAGATGAGATTAAACGAACTCAACTTCATCGAATAGTAGCTAATATCCACAAAGAAACGTTTTATTCGAGTCAAACGAATTGGATGAAATCGTTCGATGACGTAACGGAACAACACTTACTTACTGTGACCAATAGCGACAAACGATTTTCCTAGCATTTAATCTTCTCAAAAAACATTTAGATAGAAAATCATATTGTAAAAAGCTAATCGACATTTTTCCTCTTTTTTTTTTTTCTTTTATATTTACTAACGATTAAATGGATATATCAATGCATCGATTCATTATTAATGTCGTTTCGAAATCTATAATTGATAAGTAGTGTAGTAAGTAATAGAAAGAGAGAGGAAGAGAGAGAGAGAGATCGTTAGTTCGGTTGTGTGCATCTGTTTGTCAGGTTTGGATATTCTTTCATCCTTGGTCAAGTAAGTATCGTTGAGTGTAAGTGTACGTGTACGTAGGTGTGTATTTAACTTAAGCGTGTGTGCTAAATATCAAGAATAATATATATAAATAAATATAAATATAAATATATTTAAATAATATAAATATATTTAAATAATATAAATATCATCGAGTGTGAATTTGAATTTGGTTAGGAAAAACCAATGAGAATCAGTCGAGTTTTAGAAAATATTGCGAGTAACTGTGAGAAAATATTAAGATTAGCGAGCGAATATTGCAAGATTTTTTTTTAGAAAAAATATATCCAGTAATTGTGAAAAGAAAAAAGAAAACGAGTCATTAAAAAAAAAAAAATTTGTACGTATAATTTTTAGATAATAAATAATCGATTTAAGCAGCATCGGCAACACGTTGGAACTTTAATTTAATCTAAAAATAAAATACCAAGTTTCTTCATAGTAGTTAGTGTGTTATAATACGAACGTGTGATTCACGTTATGTCCGCGAAGACGAGAAGAAGACATAAAGAATAATAATATCGAGTTCACATAACATATTTAAACGTTACTGTGTGTTATTTCGAATAAACGGAAATTTGATTAACAAATGGGGTTTTCGTCATTTTACTATTGACAACTTGCTCGCTCGCTGATCGCGAGAAAAGTGGCCGTATGTGTGTAAACGGTGGTCAAAAATGGCGTTGGTGCCGAGTAAGAATAAATTGAAAATGGGCAGTGCGGGCCGATATTATGGTGCCTATCTCATCTATGACGTGGCGAACTCGTGCCTTGCAACCTTGCACGCCAAGATACCTTCTCCGCTCGATGGCACGCGAGCGAACCTTCCGTCTCCCGTACACGTCCAGAACCCCCGTAAGTTTTTCTCTAAATTCTCTTTTTCTTCTTTATATATTTTTAATCACTTATTTTTTCTATCTTATATTCTTTCTCATTCTTTTCTCTTTATCATCTTTAACTGAATTCTCAATAAAACTTAAATTTGTCTCCTCTTTCATATCGAACATTAATTTTCTATTATTATTTAATATCGTTTATTTTATGCCAAATTAACTCATTTAATTTACGTTGTTTAACATTTCATAAACAATCCAAGAAAAATCAGCTTTGATCCATATAATGCATTAATAATAATGTGTGAAAGTATTAATAAAAAACTTAAAAGTTTGTTCGACGAACACGCACAATAATTTAGATTAACATAAATATTAATTAATGATCTATGGCTGAAAATAAATGATATATTTTTTACATATAAGAGATAAGAACTGCGATGTGTGTATATAAATGTAGGATTGGGTTCGGTGTAACGGTGTGTAATGAACACCAAGGTTAATTCTACTATGAAATACTTAATAAAACAGAAGATAGAAATAAACGCTACTCGCTAAAGTGATTCGACTTAATTCGACTTCCTTTTCCGACCGATCCGATATACGTTCGTTATATTACTCCCCCGCAGTCTTTTTCACCGCTCATTTATATGATTTCTCATTAGCGACAAATCGGTGTTACCTGTACTTCTTGTTAACGAACATATTTTAAATCACAAACGTTATCACGAACGATCTTCTTCATTTTACAACGTATTTTCGTACACATACTTTTTCTTCCCACCGACTGTCAGCCATTAATCTTATGTTCTTTTTTTTCATGGATCTTTTTAAGTTACTATTACCACTCCTACATAAATGATAAGGATACAAATTTGATATCGATTCAATTAAAGAAAAACTTTTAATATTTATTTATATAATTTTACGTTTATAAATACAATACGCACGTTAATCAAAGTAAAAATCAAGTTACTTAGTAAACTATAAAACAGGTTAAATCAGATGGTAGGTAAAAAAAAGTTGTGCCACGCGTAAGGCAAAGTAACCGGTGGGGTGCTTCTCTCTTCCACGTGTAAATATTATATTAACGTTGAAAGAAGGGTGCAAATGAAAGGTGTAAATATAAAAGGGAAAAGAGATAGAGATGGGCTGACGGTTGCAGAGTAGGCTAAAACTTTCAACCGAACTTAGTTTACTTAGCTCGTAAATATCGTGCCGAGGAAAGCGCCTCTCTCGACGCCCATCATGACAGGAAAAGAGACGCGCGCGTGTTTTCTCGTCTATACGCGTGTGCAACAAGATTATCTTCGAGAGAACACGGTAATAAAAGAACAAGAAGAAAAAGAAGAAGAAGAAGAAAAAGAGAAAAAAAATGTACGAAGGGAAGCTGGCTACTTTTAAAACTGTCTGCTACGTTTTATCCATTTTGTAACGAGTGTCTATCAAATTTATTACAACTTATTTTCATGGAAAGATAATCTATCTCTATCGAGTTATTGTTCTATACGATAATTTTTTTAACGATTACCCGAGACACGTCGTTTCCCTTCGTGAATGTTTTTCTTCTTACGTACATCTTGCAAAAATAATGTATGTATGTATATACGTAAATAGGTACTTATTCAGTAACGCGTATGCTCCTGAATAACAATTTATTTCTGTCGTAGTTAAGACCATACGCGATAACCGTAGGTAAGGTTTTACGCGTGTGCAACTTTAAATACGACAAGGATATATTCCTGTTCCATTGACGCAATGAACGAGTAACGTCAAAATAACCGGTTCTTGGTAAAGAAAGAGGCAAATTGGTGCCCATACGTTCCATAATGGGAGGGTTAGTCTAGTCTTGATGGGAGAATTTTTCTGATCGCGTGCCACAATCCGATTAACATTGAGAGAAATGCAGCGAAAAAATAGGTGAGATTTCAGGCCATTAGTATCGCATTGCCGAGGCTCCTTTTTTTTCTTTTTTTTCTTTTTTTCCAAGAGTTAAGAGTGAAGAAATATTTTTCGACTAAATGAGTTGTGGTAATATGAACGAATCGTAAACAATTATAAAAGATATATATATATATATATATATATATATATCTAATGGATACACGATTTATAATGCATTATTACAATATTTCGGATATAAAAGAAAAGGATATACGAGGCACGATCACGAAACATTTCCAAAACGATATCCTTCATTTTTTCTTACTTCTTTTGACAAGCACAACATTGTCATAGAAAGAAATATGTTCGAGGGTAATACGAACAACGCAATAAACCCACGTTCTTCTTTATTCCACGATGCTACATTTTTTTGCTTAGATTTTTGTCATCGCTTAACACGAATCTCACACGAGGACGACGTTCCTTCGAGTCTCCCTCATCCTTTCTCATTTTCTTTTTTTTTTTTTCTCTTTGGACAAACGAGACAAGGCAATAAGAAAAAGGCACAGAAGGTGCTAGCCGCAGGAAAGTGTAGAAGCACCCTATGAGACGGGATAGCGTGTCTGTTTTGATTTATAAGAATTCGCCACGAACCCCTAACTCACCTTTCTAAGTCTAGCCTCACCCCGGGCTCTCCTAGATCGAGCTAGATCTTTCTATCTTCCTTTCTCTCCCTCTTTCTCCATCCTTCTACCTATCTCCGTGAATAATAGGCAGATACCCTACAAACTAAGCAACCTCGCCTCGTTTCTTCCACCCTCTCTCTTAACACCCTCTCATCATCCTCCTCTTCTTATTTTATTTGTTTTCCTTCTTTCTCTGTTCTCTCCGCCCCCCCCTCTCTCTCTCTTTTTCTCTCTTTTTAACTTATCGTTCTCTTTTTATCTTTTCCTTTCTTTCACTTTTTTTTTCTTCCTCAATCTAACCCCCCTCCCCACCCACCCCTATCTTTCTCTATCTTCGTCCATCGACCCTTTTTTCTTTCTTTTTTTCATTTTCATCTTCATCTTCATCCCTATCCCTTCTCTTCATTTTCTTGAAGAAAGAACGAACGTGTACGAGCTTCTTCGTCTCGTCATTGTTGGTCAACAAAACGATCTATCAACGTTTGCGCAGGGAACAAGAACAGCTATAAAACATTAGCGAGTCATGAACGATTTTGCATCGCCATTTTCGCGGTGAAGTTGAAGAAAGAAGAGGAGGAAGAAGAGAAAAGAAAAGGAAGAAAGAAAGAGTTAATATACGCGTATCGCGAAATGTGCGCGTCATCAATCTTATTACTTTATATATTCACTTAAAAGCCAAGCCGTGGGGCTAGCTTGCCAACGGCAATGTGGGGTTGGGAGGGAGAGGGAGGGGGAGGAGGAGTCTAGTGCGAAGAGACGAATTTCGCGGTAAACTCGCGCCTCGCTAATTTGCAAAAGCCCGTACTGTTTTTATATCTCTTTCTCATATTTTCTCTTTCTCACTTGAACGTTTTTACAACAAACTACTGTTACTCTTGAGTTTACTTTGACGGTTTATGGGCTAATTAGATTGTTTCACGAGCAACCGAAATGTTATTCACATTTTTATTTCCTCGTCTTCCTTCCTTTATTTTTTGATAGCTGTTAAAAAAATTCTCACGGAGGTTAATCATTCGTTGTATTATGTGGGTAACATGTACAATGAGTATCCCTTATAATTGTACAACGTTACGGTTAATAGATTTTTATTTGAAAACTATTTATATATATAGTGTTTTTGAAATAAAGAAAATTTATAAAACTAAATACATTAGCATACTTTAATTACATATGTAATAAGTTTAACTTGAAAACTTTTTTCATAACAAGTTAATTATACAAATACGAAAAGAATGTGTATTTTAAAATCGTACATGTTGATAAAAACAGAGGAAATTTTTCAACTCAATTTTTTCGCGTTTAACAATTGATTATCCTTTGTTTTTTACTGTTATTTAAATGTCTTTTAGTATTAGTATTAGAATTAAAATATGAGTAATATAAAGTACGTTTGTTTAAAAATTACATAATATTACAATTTAAACAATCCACAATATATTAATAGAGTACATTAAATTATTAGACATACCTCAAATAATTGTTAATTAATCGAAGAAAATGTATCTTGAAGTTTAAAAGCACGGAATATAAATTTA
The DNA here is from genome assembly GCF_001313835.1 of Polistes canadensis. Taxonomy (NCBI): domain Eukaryota; kingdom Metazoa; phylum Arthropoda; class Insecta; order Hymenoptera; family Vespidae; genus Polistes; species Polistes canadensis. Next base: position 131,334 of record NW_014569611.1, read on the forward strand.
ACGCACCGTCCTCTTCGAAATACACTGTTAGACTGGCTCATTGTCCTCTATGAAAGTCGGTTAAAATTCTTCTATTGATTCTTGTTTACATGACTTTCCGAAGGCTACATATATGCATATATATGCATGTATAACGAAAATAATATTCGGAAAGTCATATAAACAACATTCAATAAAAAACCTTTCACAGAGGACAATAAATCAGTTTACTGTTGGATTTTGAAGAGAACGGTGCGTTGAACTTGTGCTTCGTACTTCGAGACTACAATATACATTTCTTTCAATTAATTAACGATCATTTAAGGTATGTCTAATACTCTAATGTACTCTATTAATATTTAGGATTGTTTTAACTAAAATATATTTGTTTTAACGTTTTTAACCACTCATTGATTACGTACTTTCAATTAACAATTTCCATCTAATATAATATCGGGTCAAACTTATATTTAATATTCGAAGTATATTATATACAAATTTACTTCGTATTATTTTTACTTAAATGGAGAATAAATTGATTCTAATACTAAAAAACATTTAAATAACCAAAAAGTCTTATTTCCGACTTCTTCTGAAGACTCTTTGCATTCATAGTAATGCCGAAGAATTACTAGCAATGACTGATTTTCGTCTTTGACGTTAACATATATATTACGAAAGAAAACAATCACTTTTTCGTTCATTTCATTTTCATTTTAGAAGAAATATTCGAAATCTAGTTTGCCCTCTTTACACATAAGACTACGACAACACAGTTCGGCGCGTTAAACGTGACAAGTTTAAAGGGAGAAAAATCGTGACGGTCTATCATCGTAATACTTATCTTCTCTCTCGTTCGAGGTGAGAAAACACGACGATATAAATTTGAAGTCAACGAAATGTCTGGAAAGTTTTCCAATACGCCACGCGTGGCCTACTTACTTCCTGAATAGGAGTTTTCACATCGGTTTTGAACACCTTCTCCGATAGAACCTTTACCTGTCATTTAACCGATTGCATATTACGTAACAATACTATAATCGTTATTTTTTTTTTTTTTTATTAATTTCCAGTTACGTTTATAATATATTATTTTACGAAGTCCACCGGAACAAAGGGAATGACGGATCGTTAAATCGTTAAGTGGCGTACATAGTAATATAATATAATTGCATGTAATAATTTAACAAGCTCCGATTTTATTTAAGACTTCTATTTTTTGTTTTTTTTTTTTTTTTTTCATTATACTCTTTCTCTCCTTACTTCTTATTCTTATTCAGTACGCCCGTAAACGCGGCCATTTATAGATCGATACGAGCTACTCGAAAGCTTGCTTAATTTTCTACTTTTCTCAAACGATAGGACCGCTATGATTATCGCGTACTAGAGAAAGAGAGAGAGAGAGTAAGGAAAAGAGAAAGAGAAAGAGAAAAAAAGCTAATGCAAGTAGTAGGTGAGTGGGTAAAAGTAGAGAGAGGCCTACTTTTCGAAATTACTAAACGATCTCGCTCGGATGCGTTAAATACAAACGAACTCATTTTATCGGCTTTCATGTAGATCGTTCCTGATAGTGAACGAGCATAAAAGCGAGTCTATCCTTGCTTATAACACAAACCGTGTCGGTCGATGCTTCGCCGATCGAATTATTGGCTTTATCTTAATTAAAACAGAAGCACCACCGTCTAAGCCAATACGATGCGATCGTAAAGAAACGCACGCTTTGATAGTACAAACAATACCTTGTTAACGTTATATTTCTAAAGACTACCAGATTTCTTTACGCGAGAACAAATTCCTTCTTTTCGTTACATTAATTTCGTTCAAGAAGTAACAAGAAAAAAAAACTTCTCTTTGAATACTAAATTATTATTTCTTATACTTACAATATTAGGTATGTGTTTCTGTTGATTCTTTAACTCAGAGGTATTCAATCTTTATCCTTCACCGACCACATCAGTCTGTCTCCTACACCAAACGGTACTGGATAACCCCACGATTCGAAAAAATTATTTAAATAATGATGATTAATAAAAAGTAGTGAATAGTAATAAAAAATAAATGTCTTATTTAAACGTAGATATATTGAAACATTAACGTTATTTTTGGTATTGTCACGAATTCGTTAAAGTTTTGATTAAATTGGGATATGGTTTACTCAATTGTACCCGTCAGTCAATTTTTCCCGTTAAAAGAAAAAAAATTAGATAAATTCATGATTTTGCTTGTTCGGATCGTGCATTTAAAGCTTGCCCGGCCGCAGTTTGAGTACGACTGCTCTAATGGAATTCTACGCTAGTTGAATCTTGACGAAAATTTGAAAGAGAAGGCAAATCTCTTTGTTTTTTTTTGTGTGAGGTTCGCAAAAAGAAAAAAATCGATAGAAGAAGGAAAAAATAATAGAATAGAAAAACAGAAAGAACTTTAGCGAAGCTGCGTTTTCTTTGACGTTCGAAATAACAGTCCAATTTTCTCGGCACGAAAAGTATATATATATATAAGATATCGTCAGATATTTGCGAGGTCAGACTATGGTATTGCTCCCTGAGGCGTAAGATATGGTATAGACCAGTCGCAAAACGACTTGCATAACTTGTTTTCAAAAAGGTACCATCTCTGTGTTACATTTGAAAGGCGTTGTCGTCTAATAAGGCATATTTTTATATTCCTTCGAGTAATCGTGAAATACCAATTATTGTATTATCATTTTAGGCCCTTACATACGTCTAGCAGTACCAAAAATGCGCAAAAAGAAAAAAAATTTTTATTAGTAATGATAACAATAGAAATTGATAAAAATAATTAGTGCACATTGTTTAGTTGTATTAAAACTTCCTACAAAATTTTATTTCACTTTAGTTTTACAAAAATTACTATATAAAAAATCACGTAATCCACAACAGTAAGAAAAAATAGTTGCTCCACGATATTTACATTATATCTCCGGTAAATTTTGATCGATCTACAGAATTGTAAAAAAAAATTGTTGTAAAATAAAGTTATAGTTATGTTTGTCGAGCCGGAATTTCGAATTTCGGAAAAAATTTAGTAATTTATGGCAGTTTAAAAAAAAATATACGTTTTACGTCATCAATTTTACACTTGAATTATTTTTATCAAATTTTTAAATCAAAGTTTTCGAAATCCAGCTCGCCCGACAACTATAGAAAAAACGATTTCAAATATTTAAAAAAAAAAAATCGCATTAAAAAATATTAAAAATTGTATGAGTTATCATGCCGACTGTGATGGAAAAAGTAGTTTCGAGAAAAACGCGTTTAAAGTTTTAAGTGTCTCAAACAAAGGGGACAGCTATTTGCGCGCACTAAACTCTCGTCGGGCAGTCACATTTTCTACCATAACTTTGAATTTATGGGGAATTTTTGTAATCGACTTACACAAAAGTAAACCATAAACTATAGAGAATAACAATCTGTTAAAAAAAAAAAAAACGATTTTTGGAAAATTCTGGACGTATGTAAGGCCTTAAGAAACTCTACTTTTATTCGTGACCAACATGTTTCATCCTTTTCTGCAATCTCTTTCTCTCTTTCTCTCTCTATCTTTCTATCTATCTATCTATCTGCCTATTTATCTATCTATCCATTTATGCATTGAAATTTCGAAGAAAGTTTGCAACAGGAACTTTCCAACTAAGAACCCAAGCACGTATATACATGCTTGTTCGTTTTATAAATGTAGCATCCCCAACTAAATAGAAGCCTGAAACGTTGTCGGTACGAACACAGTTACAGTTTTCAGAAAGATAAAAAGAGAGAGAGAGAGAGAGAGAGATAAAGAGAGAGAGAGAGATAATAAAGAGAGAGAGAGAGATAAAGAGAGAGAGAGAGATGCTTCTCTTATTGATCTGCAAAAATAATCTCCGAGAAAAGTGATAAAAGCGGTGAGAGCAGAGGACTGAAACGTATTCAACCAACAGGTACGAGGTATTGACCATAACTGAAGGGAGATTCCGTTTGATGATCGTTTATTGTAGGTTCCGATACAAACAGCAACGTCAGCAAAGGTAGTAACTACGAGAGAGTAGAAGCCGCCTATGCATTTTTTCCTTTCGTTTGCTGAAAAGGAGCTAGTGGTTACAAACGAAAGGCTTGCACAGTATATTTGCAACCGATAACAAGAACAATCCCTCTCTTTTTTTCTCTTTTTCTTTCTCTATTTTTCTTTAACCCATCTTCATTCATTTTTCAACGACAGAATTTTACTGAAATATACGTTTGGTAATTTCATATTCTATGAAATTAAAACTTGAAGTCATTTCTATTTGAAAATCGTCAAATAATTGGAAATAAAGAGAAATGGAAAAAGAGAGATATGCAAAAAATTACCACGTACCAACGTGAAAAATCAACGATACGATCAGGTTCCAATCCGTTGGCATTTACTAAAAGAAAACCAGCATAACGTCGAATAGTCGAACAAAAAAATTATGTTTTTTTATCGATCGTGTTGCAAATTGAACGCTAATACCATGAACTGAAGTCGCATTAGTATTCCGTTGATCCTTGCTCGAGATCTTCTTTTTCTTTTTTAACTATATATTTATCAATGTAGATACGTATAAGTATACGTGTTTATTAATCGGATTAGAGTACACTTTACATGTGAAAAAAGATTTACTTTAATTATTATTTATTTCTTCAAACTATGCTGTTTATATATAAGAAAAGCTTAGTTCGTTGTTCTCGGTTAAATACAAAAAGAATTTTAAAGAGAATTGGATAAGATCGGTGATAAGAATTGAACTATTCACAGAGAGATTTCACAGGTCGAAGGGTATTAAAAATGTAGACTGATCTCGAAAGGCATAGGTGAATTAACTTGCAAATTCTCCTAGATCTCTGGATATGATTTATACACCCTTGCACACTTTGTAGGTACCTCTTAACCTCCCGTCAAAAGCATTCGTGCTCTTCATCCTCGTCTATCTTCTCTCTCTATTTCTCTTTCTTTCTCTCCTTTTCTCTCTCTCTCTCTCTTTCTCTCTCTATCTCATTCTATCTTTCTCATTTTCCCTTTCTTCTTTCTCCCTTTTCCTCTAAGCCCTATCTCTCTTGTGTTCTTCCGTTTCTCCATTTATTTCCTTTCTTTATTACTCTCCCATATTTTACGCATCCCCGTGGCCGAGCATACACAACCCTATTTCACAGATTCGTTTCCTTGGCTTAAGCCGTTCTTGCTGCTATCCTAGAAGCCGTCGCTTAATTACCAGCCGTTTAGCTCGTAATTGTTAATTTAAGCACGTTACGTTATTCTTCGTAGGCGCTCGTTAAATGTGAAAATGCAGCTCGCTTACGACGCAACCCGGTGAAATGAGATTTCTCTTGGATACCGCGAAACGGAAGTTGATAAAACAAGGAATAACGAAGGAAATGATAGAGAAGGATAGAGATAAAAGATAGAAACCAAAAATTACAGAAAAAGAAAATATTGAGAAAACGAACGAGTGAATGTGAAGAACAATAAAAAAAAAAAAGAAAAAAAAAGAGAAAAAAAGAAAAAAGAAAACCCGTGGAACATTTTGAGACAAGTCCTATCGTTTAACGAAGCGTTGTAAAGCGTTACATGGGAAAATTGTGACAGCTGATATATACAGGCTGCGCGTCGTGATAACGCGGCTGGGACAGAGATAACAAGTTTACTATCGGACTTCTCCACGTTTACGAACGATCCACAAGCCTTAACAATAGCACGCCCTTCTTGGTTCTCATTCGTTCTAAACGCCGGGGACTCTAAACGTCCCTTTTACAACATTCTCGAGGAACAAAGTGTAATGAGAGCCTTGTTAAAGCCTATGTAACTTTAATTTTTACAACTTTCGTCTAACATCAAATTCACTTACGATCAGGTAAGAAAACTTTTCTTTAGAAACCATGACGGTATATTGAAATATACTTTTATTATATTTTTCAATTAATCTAAAGAAGAATAAATCGAGTATAAGTTGTAGCCTTGTAAAACGAGCAAAAGGGATAAAGGTTGAGAAAGAAAGACCGTATAGGGTTGGATAAGAGGAATGTGTAGGGCTCAAAGAGAGGGAAAGAGAAAGAGAAAGAAATAGAACAGCAGCGCGTCACTCACTCACTCACTCGCTCGTTCGCTTACCGCAGGCCACTAATTAACACTCGAGTTATTCGCAAATTATCCGTAAACAAGAAAATAGAAATATAGCTGTAATTAATACGTCGGCTCAAAGAGAGGCAGCACGTTCGGGCGCACGCTCTGAAAACCTTCTCTTTTCCTAGGGAATATAGTATATTCTTTGCGCCACTCACGCGGAACCTTTTAATCTTCACCGACGGCCACCTAGCCATCCACCAACAGCATCTCACCATAGCTGTTACTGTTGCCTTAGGTGAATGCGCGCTCAATTTTTCGCTTGACCTACCGATAACGAAGATCCTCGCGCTCACGATCAAAGTTTTCGATAAATATTTTCAATCATGAACGAACCTTTCCCCTATCCCTCGTATCCTTTTTCTTCTTCTTCTTCTTCTTCTTCATCGTCGTCTACTTCTTTTACGTCTTCCACCTTCTTCTTCATCGTCATCGTTAGCGTTGAAACGGGCAACGTTTTACGACGGATCATCCGTTTTTCTCAAAGGAAGATTCACGTTTCCTTTCCCTACCTACGAAACAAATTTCTAAGTTAATTCTCTCCTTCTTATCAGAGCTACGAGCAACAAGGACACTGTTAGGTAAGTTCACGAGACGTGCATCTCGAAAGGATTATTCTCCTACAAGGACATATTTTTAGTCTGCATCCTGCGAGAATCCTTATAACACATACAGAAACATAGAGAGTCAAAGAAAGACAGTCTTTCTCTTTTTCTCTTTCTCTCTACTCTATCTCGTTTTCTCGCCTCTCTAAGACGTCCTTTCTCCTATCCTTACCTACGACTCGCTACGAGAGAATATTTCAGTCACGTAAAAGCCATCGTTCTCTCTCAAATACCGGAGCTTGCAGATACCGCGTTCGGTGCGCCGCTCTGAGTGATATTTTGCCATTTAATTCTCTCCCGTAGTTCCGTAAGAAGCTGTCGGCCCGTCCAGAACCAAGCGGCGGCAGCACCTATTCTCTCACAACTTCCTTCTCTAACTCTTAAAAAGAGACAGCCGCCCTCTTCTTCTTCTTCCTTCGCCGCGTTGCATACGAGCACCAATAATTTCAGAGTTTGAAAGCACACGTCAAAGATTAACATTTTTCTTTTAATATATTTTATTCTCTTATCTTTTCTTATGTCTCTTTCACTTTTAGATGACGTGACTGACCTAATACCAAGTCCTCCCTCCCCCGTCCCGCAACGCCACTAGTTTTTTTCTTTTACTCCACTCTGGTTGTCTTTTCTCTTTCTCTTCATCTTCATCTCTTCTTCCATCTTCTCGTCTCGTCTCGTCTCGTCTCGTCCTTTTCTTTTACCATTGTTGCCCACCGCCATTGTCATTCGTCGCGCGAGCAGCTTGGCTGATAGCGCGGAACAGATTAAACCGTCTTTGTTGATGATACCATAGAGAAGACGAAAGAAGAAGGAGAAGAGAGAGATATGGTGGACCCTTCTTCTCTCGTCCATCGGAACTATGCAATTAGCGTCAAGCCCGTTTGCCCCTTTCTACCAAGTCTCTTTGTGCCGAAGCGAATCGGTCTGATCCTAAATTCGTTGTGACATAAGTTCTGGATTACACAATCTTCCCGATAGACATTAAATTTGAAATGATTTAATCCAAATATATATATAGAGGCATCCCATTTTATTTAATCCATTTTATCGAATTTGTTTTTGCGAGTTAACTATAAATTATTTTATTATATTATATATTTCCGTTTCATCGTTTATTTTTATTAGGAAAATATGGGCAAATTTAAATGATAGCCACAGTTGGTTTCTTTTCTTGATTGTAATTTCTCGAATAGAGGAACAAGATTAAAAGCTCATCGATCTTGATTCATTTGTGCGTCCTCTTCTTCTTTTTTCTTTTTTTTTTTTTTCATCTATAGATAATATGGAAATTCGGTTATCTGGCGATCCGTAGCCACATATAAATCACATATCGTACGGTCTCATACATACGTACCCTACGTACGTATCTAATCTATGTACTATGTACATTCGATGACTCTACCGACACGATAACGATTTTTCGTTGAATAAAACGCATTTCGATCTTGTCGACGGTACCCTTTTGTGAATAGGGAAAAAAGGATGGGGGAAAAAAAACAAAAGGAGACTGAGTAAAAAGAGATCGATGAACTTCATAGAGAGAGAGAGAGAGAGATGATATTTTTATCTAATCTTAAAAATTTGGAAGGACCACAGAAATAAGAGAATTACAATACGTTACTCAAAATGTAAGCACTATAAATTGCCTCGATGAACCTTTATTATCTTTACCCTACCATTAGGTGGATGCTGCAGTATCCTCATACTAGTCGTCAGACTTTATTACAATCAGCGCCTCCTATTTATAAAGTAATAGTGATTTATAAACCACGCTGTATAAAGTAACGAAGGGAAATGGTAGGAGATGTGAATCAACGCAGCGTGGCTCCAACGACAAGAACGGACGTCGAGCTTTAGTACGCTCAAAGGGTAGAAAGGAAAGGGAGTGAAAAAGGGTTTACGTCGTTCCTAAAAGAGAAAAGGGTAAAACGAAAAATCTCTGACTACACATAACCAGGACGGAAACTTGTTAAGCCTTCGTGAAAATTAAAGAGCTTACGCTAAAATTACGAAGAAACGTGAAAAACTGCATCGGTGCTTATGCAACAACGTCACACAGCTGCATACCATTTGCAACAAGTTACTGAAGAAACATTTAACTTTGGACAGTTCCAATTTAGTTTCAACATTCTCTTCGATATTCCACTACTCTGTTTTTTTTTTTTTTTTTATTTCAAACCTTGCGTATAGAAATTTTCAAGATTTCGAAGAAATTAGTTGAATTTTTTTTATGAAAAAAAAAAAAAAAAAAATAAGAAAAAGGATTAACGTTAATCAGAAAAACAATCCTAAGCTATTTACTTAGCGATCATTAAGAGCTTCGTATTTTAATGAAATTGACGGATATTTAGAACATGGTAGAAGTTTTGTTCATCGGTCAACGTGATTTCACTTTCATGATTGTACTTCAGCTTTTGCCGAGAAACATTTTCGAATGCTCGTCCTGTAACGAGCGTTCGTACATTCGTTTCACGATCTCTTCCCACAGAACATCATTATTAACGCAGTCACAAAGCATTACGCGGAAGGTCTCGTCAGCTGATCCGTCCTGATTGCTTTTCCGCGCCTCGCCAATAAAGATAATAAATTTTTTATTTCGCCAATACGAGCTTACGTAAATAAATACACTCTCGAAAATTCACGTTCCTCTTTTTGTTTTCTCTCATCTCCTTTTTTTCCTGTTTTTTTTTCTTTCTTTCTTTCTTTCTTTTCATCCCCCTTTCTATTTCCCCGTTTTCTTCTCTTTATCTTTCTTTATTTTTTTTTTCTTTTTTCTTTTCTTTTTACCTTATCCTCGAAATAATTTCGAGCGGAGATGCGGATCGCCAAGGATGACGTTATGTATTCGACTCTCGAATCTGGGTTGAGACAAAGAAAAGGAGATAGACAGTACGGATAAAAGACAGATAGACCGGTTTCGTTCACAATGGATGCGGTGTAAGTAGGTCGTAGAATAATGCGAAGACGCGCTGGAAACGATTCCCCGCCGAGTAAAACCGTACGAAGTAATCCGGTGCGTTTTCTTCTATTTCTTTTTCCCCATTCTTCCTTAAGAAAGAAAGAAAGAAAGAAAGAAAGACGGACGTATATGAAGTATCAATATCACCAACCGAGAAAAGAAATCGTTATCAAACATTCATATATATATACATACATATATAATATTATATTCAATATTCCTACTACAATAAAGAAAATGATTTTCCTGTTTATCTGTAAGAGATCAAGGGAATGTTTCGAAGGGAGGACAATGACACTAAACCTTCTCATCATCCTACCCATTCTATCCTCCTTCTTTCCTTCCACCCTTTTATTTCGCGAGATGGATAAACGGCGTTTCGTGTCTCCTGGAATAACCGGCCACGATACTGCGGCATGAAATTGGACGACGCTGTCACAAGAATCGCATTAGTCGCCGAGCGTAGCGTGCTGGAAAGTGCACACACAAGCTAATTACAGGACGACACGAATGCCTCTAATTACTTTTATTCCAGTTCCGACGAAATTTGTTGGTGCGGGATTTCCCGTGGGCAACGTATAACCTCACGCTCGAAACCGCCCCCCCTCCCCCCTTCTCTCCCGCCGCCCCATCTACCCTCCCCCTCCTCGTTCCCACTATTTCACGTTCGCGTACTATTCCTCTCTTTCTTTCTATATCTCTCTCTCTCTCTTTCCCTTTCTATCCATCTATCTGTACGTGTTTATAACAGTAACGTTCATCTAGCCGTACACGTCTACCAACCGCTTTGGTATCGGCGGTCATTAAAATCCTCGATCGAGGATAATCCGTAAAGTGACCGAAATCTCGATGACAGAGCGCCGACAGGGCTCCAACCGGCAATTTCATTTCATGGGATAGCGCATTCAACCAGTGCTACTCTCGGTTCACACCTAACGATTCCTACCTCGACTACTGAAATCAGCTAGGATTTTCATTCATCGTTTGACCTCTACCTACCGCCTTTCGTTACGTTTTCCATTCCCAATTTTCGTTCTTTTTATCTTTTATTTTTTTTCTTTTCTTTTCTTTTCTTTTCTTTTCTTACCACGGAAGAAGAATAATGGTTCGAAAATATTTTTAAGATGGATCCTACGAAAGAAACTTGGTCTGTTATTGTCCTCGTTTCACGTATTGCATTAAATCATTCATTTCATTCTTTCCTCCTTTCTTCTTTCTTTTTTTCTCTTTTTTATCTTTGAAGTCTTTCAGAATTTATACCTAAGTTTCTCCTCTCCAAAGAACGATATTTTCTTTATTGGATTGTGACTTATTTAGATGGATATTTAGAACCTTCCAGTACTATTCTATTTCACCTGTGGCCCTATGATCGAGTTTAGTTAAGTGAAAGGAAAAGCGATACCTGTTAGGAATTCTCTTGGCGCACAATCGAGAAATAAAAGGAACGCACCTACCTACCTACCTACCTACCTACCTAGTAACTTTTCGAGCGACATGGCAGATCTTTTAAATGACACTGCGATGCCGATAGAACTGAAGAAAAGCCGATGCTAGAACGAAATTGCTTTACTCTTCAGGGACAACGATCTCGTTCCTCTCACTAACATGCGATCGACTCGTTCTTGCACATCGATAGTAGCAATTTACCTTTACCATTAGATACTTATCTTTAGAACGATTTGGAATCTTCTTTTCTTTCAAAAAAGAAACCATCGTATTTCGCCTTGTTTAAAAAGATCCTCGAAGAAACTATATATATTCTTTTAATATGATGTCTTGAATCATTAAACGTTAAATCCAATCATCCGTTACGTGTATATAGATATTTATATACAAGCTTTATTATTATAATGATACGAATCTAAAAAGGAATAAATAAGAATATAAATATGACAAAGAATAGAGTTATCGAGTACAAAATTATATATATTATAATAGTACGTATTGAATAGTATTGTACATTATAAAAGTATTGAAAAATGTTCGGTAAGGGAAGTAAAGTATCTTAAATGGCTTGAGGACAACGATTTAATATTGAACTAATAGGAAGCACGAAGGATGCCTCGGACAAAGACGAAGGAGAAGGTGCCAATAGAAATCGCGATTGGTAGGAAGTATAGAACTTCGTCCATTCGAGCTTTTTGTAAGCGTGTCGAGGACAGCGTTCTGATAATGACATCAGCCAGCTAGCTAATCAGCCAGCATTAGTCTACTACTTCGTGTTGGTCAAAGGGATAAAAGCAGAGGATGGTTGCTTTTTATCCTCGGGTTTTTTTCAACGCAAGTTCAATAAAGAGATATTATGGGAAGGGAAAGGAAGGAAAGGGGATAGAAGAATAAAGCCGGCCTTTCCCTTCTCATTCTCTCTCTCTCTCTCTCTCTCTCTCTCTCTCTCTCTCTCTCTCTATCACTCTTCTTTTCCTATCACTCTTTCTCTTACTCCCTTCATCTCTCTCTCTTTCATTTTTCTCTTCGTCACTCTTCGTTCCCAACCAACACAACATCGCCATTCCAACCAATCTAGAGTTCACTTTGGCCGGTATTTGAAAATAGCCCGGAAGCGAAGCTTAGCAAACGCAGGCTGAAAAGTTTGGTAGGCGAGCACCTAACCACCTTACCGAGTTGGTAATTCAAACAAGGCTAACCCCCGGTGGTGAGGCAAGAGGATCCATAAATCGGTAAAAGGAGAGCAAAACGCCTAGATTGAAGAAAGTTGGGGGTAATAGATAGGGAGGTATAGGCGTCCTACGGAATACCAAATGAGCGGAGAATAGAAGCGCCTTCCAGTCACATATTCTCTACCGAGTGTTTCAACTCTCGACCTTTAATATCCCCCATCCTGATCCGAGATCCTTTCTCTCCCAACCCTTTTCCTTTCCTACACTCCCTTCCTATCTCTTTTTCTTTTTCATTCTTTTTCCTCCTTTCCTACTTTTCTTTCTTCTCTTCCTCGTTCGACTAAACCGTATCGCGTTTCTTCTTCACCAGGTCGTTTCTCCAATATTTCCAGACTTCCCAATTCCACGCGAGACCTGCGAGGAATAACTGAATTCGATTTCCACAGAGTAGTCGCGAGAAACAACGCCGCCGATGCTCTATTTCTCTCTCTCTCTCTCTTTCTTTCTCTCTCTCTCTCTCTTTCTTTCTCTCTCTACTTCTCTCTTTTATTCTCTTTTATTTTCTTTTTTCTCCCTCGTGTCTCTCTATCGAATCTACTTCGACAAAATAATTTCGAAGCTTGCAACGGTCCAAGAAATTCGATTCGATCGTATAAGCACTTGTTTGTCGCCTAGATCCAAATTTTCAGACTATTCGTATAAAAGTGGGAAAGAGAATCGTTTATAGAGATTCGTAATAGAACGAAGAACACTTGCCACGGACGGTTTGTGAGATCTTCATCGCGAAAAGTTAGGAACTCCGGAAGTAATAGCTACGTGGATTTAAGAGAAGGAGTCGGAAAGAACGAACTGAGAAAGGAAGAAAAGAATGAAAGAAGGAAGGAAGGAAGGAAGGAAGGAAGGATGGAAGTAAGGAAGTAAGGAAGGAAGAAAAGATAGAAGGAAATAAAGAAAGTACGAAGAGGTTAGAAGAGAAAAGTTTCGGCCGGTTGTCAAAGTCCATTCGCAAAGTCAAACGACGAGCACGGAATTCCGTGTCTAATTGAAGGCTAGTAGCTAGGACGATTTTACCAAATAACCCTGACCTCTTTCATCCTACTTCGCTTACCTCGCATTTCCCACGACTTTACTAACTATTTCTCCACAGGAGAGAAAACAACGGTGAAAATTGTAATGTCAACGGCGCTTTTTTTTTGTTTCCTTCCAAAATTCTTCGTAACGAACGCATTTTCAACACTTTAAAGGAAACGAATTGTCGATTCCCGCGACTAGATCAATTTAACTTGGCTTACATATTATTGATAAGTATTTATTCGGCAAGAAAAACTTATGTCCATCCGAACATAGACATAGTATAATCTGTGGGTGTACCTTAGTAGGTAGCGCGTGCGCCCAAGTTGAGTTACATTCAAAAGCAAATACTTCTGATGTATCCAACAACGACCTCCGAACACAAAGCAAACCTTCTGCCAGACAGAATCCGTAGAGGGATTCAGGTTTAAAGCGGTATATTCTGGATCACTGCCTCAAATACGATATGGTATGCCACCACAAACGCATTGTGTAACATCAAAGTACCGTAATCTACTTAGAAATCCGATATTTGCCAATACGTTCCCCAAGCGCATGCCTTGCTAGCGTTAAATCTCTACTTCTCCGATGCGTTACAAGCCCATTCCTACCTTATCGTATCCCCGAACGAGCGTACCAATTTACCTTTACGCTGCAAAGGTAAAAAGTACTAATTGTAAATCATATTTCAACGAAATTATACGAACGGTTCCGTCTACTTTACCTTCCGTTGTTTTCTTTCCTTCTCTTCTTCTTCTTCTTCTTCTTCTTCTTCTTCTTCTTCTTCTTATGCTCCTCTTTTCTATCTTCTCTTCTTTTCTCTCTTTTTATCTTTTTTTTTCTTCCCTTACAATTTTTATGGTTTTCTTTCCTTGCATGCTCGAATTTCTTCGAAAATAAAAGGAAAGAGAGAGTAAGAGTAAACGCGATTTTTAGGGCGATTTTAGCTTCCTACTAGTAACCTACATAGGTACACGTTTCTTTGTAATACGCTTTTAACGAATCGTTTAAAGTCAAGGAAAACGAGTCGACGAAACGATGGTGTGGCATTGTAGATCGTAAAACGGCTACCTAATTCCACTGGTTTGCTTTCGAGAGGTTTGTTTGTGTATTTTGACGATATCTATATACTAATAGAGTATTTCTACTACCTACCCTACTTGTACCATGGAAACACAATGGAAATAATAAAAAGTGATTCCGTGCTTGGAAAGTATCTGGTAAACGAAGGTAACAAATCGAGTCATATAAGCCATCGGCCAAACACATCGAATGCACCAGCCGTATTACCCGACGTCACACTTTCATAAATTCTCATTCGCGTAATTTGACTCACTGCGCTTCACCTCCCTTTATTACGTTCGGGATGCTCTTTCCAAGTCGCTACCGACAAAATATTCCGCTTCTTTTCCTACGTGGAACGAAGAGAAACGGCCTTGAAAAGAGTTTCGATGTTAGGTATGAGAAAAAGTCGGAGAACGTTCGCTATTATCCTCTTTCTCTCTCTCTCTCTCTATCTCTATCTCTTTTAGTTTCATCGAGATTTTTCTCTTATTTCAATTCTAGTTTAACGTGAATTCGTAGTAAGGTTTTGGAAGAAACGTACAGCACAAAAGTTAATGAATAATAAAACTTGAGAGATGTTAGTTTCGCGATTTGAAAAAATATACAATTTTGATACTGACCTAGATATTACTAACAATTGTAGTTTCTCGTGATAGATAATTCTCTTGTTGTTTTTCTTTAGTATACAAATCGGTACAATTTTTCTCATCAAACTCTCCTATCCCATCGTCAAATTTTTCATTTATATTTATGTAACCCAAAAATTTGATCTATTTCCTTTCTTTCTTTCTTTCTCCTCTTATTCATCGTTATACTCAATTGAGAAAATTTCATGTAGATATAGTTATTCTCGAACAACTATAACATACTATTACAGGAACAATGCAATAATGAAAGTCAAATATTTTTAATCGGTAGTACCGCGGAAAGCAACCACGCGTATGCGCTGTAACGCGTTTTGGGAATGGGTGCACCGCGCGCATAGTAAATGGATCGACCAATATTTGCGGGCTTTTGGCAAACAATCAAACAAACAGAAGCTGCACGCCATGTTCGAACTAAATGTTAGTTAGCGCTAGTCAGGTGTGTGTCATTTCCATTAGTAGTGGTCGTGATTGTCTGGCCTGTAACGTGCGCCATCCCTTCTATCTAAGCGAACCGTGCACACATTTGCCACTCTCCTACGCTTAACATTCGGAACATTTATACCTATGTATATACCTAGTACGTACATACGTCGAGTAGAAACGATGTTACACTTTACTTTCAATGTTAGCTTCGCGAGATTTGTCGTTCTCGCATTATGCGTTTCCTCTCTCTCTCTATATATATATATATATATAGTATATATATATGTATATATTTCTCGACCCTTTTCTCTTCATTCCTCGACCCTGATATCGTTGAACCCGTTTGCCCTTTGGAAGTACGCATATTCAACGCATACTGATATTAAACAAACCCCACGGCAACGCAACGCAACGCAACGCATTTCAATAGAGAAAGTGAAACATTTATTTTGCGACACGTAGTCAAAGCAGGCAAGGGTATAGACTACTATCGCAATTCTACGTTCGTACAAATTCAATATCAACTACGATCAAAACAGAGAGTAGATATCGAAGTCAAGCAAACGAGAATCCAAACGAACTGACCGTATTATTATCGCTAAACAATGAGAAATAAAGATCGAAATTAGTCGGACTGGATCGCAATTCAAATGTAATCGAGGGTGAAAATGTGAAATTACTTCCGGCTGAGACAGAAAAAGAATGAAGATCTATTGTCGAGTTCGTGTCGAACAAAAATAATCCAAGAGAGGAAAAGTATATCGAAAATGCACGCATGAAAAAGTTGATCCAAAGCGATAAACGAGAAACATATGAAGAAAGCGAGGGAGAGAGAGAGAGAGAGAAAGAGAGAAAGAGAGAGGACACAAAACGACGTCGTTGAGCGAAAACAAAAATCGTAATTCACCGGGACAACTGTATTTTTCTTCCGCACGGGGAATCTCGTCTGGCAGATTGAATCGTCGACTGTAAGAGAGAAAGAAAAAGATACAGGGAAAAATCGAGAAGGAAAGCGACAAAAAGAAAGAGAGAAAGGGAAAGAGAAATATACATACGTATTCGCGTAAAGCTCTGTCTGTACCTGTGAACGACTTTGATGAAGTTACCGGACAAGCAGACAACACCCTGCATTCACGAGGAACGTCCTGTTGCAAATGTCTCTGCTTGGAGAAAGTTTGTATCGGTAACACCGGTGGTGGTGGTTGGTGGTGGTGATGGTGGTGGTGACCGAATCGTTGTCAGAGTAAATGCCACGGTACTCCAAAGGAAACGAGGAGACGTAAAAGAAAGAGAAAAATAAAAAAAAAAAAAGAATAAGGAGAAAGGAAAAAAGAACAAATGCATTCTATCGTGTTTCAACTGTAGCACGGAAGATATATTCGTGGAATATTGGAAGGATAATGAATTCGGAGAGAAACATTGCCGTGTTTAAAATAAAAATGAACAAATCTAAAGTTGCGAAAGAAAGATTTAACGCGATAGATAAGAATTGAAGAACGATCTAGATATATTCTGTCATAACGCATTTAGAATAGATATACACATTCGCATGAGTATAAGCCATATAATTCATCGTCTGTGACCCATATCCAACTAATTTTCAGATAATTAATATTTCAGTCGCGGCTTTGTTACGCGCGAGTTAATTTCGATTTGGCCACGTTTCAGTTTCCTGCAATGCTCTGCCACCGCTGTGCGACTCGCCCCTTGCCCCGGTCCAACCCCTTCTGCAAACGGTCTCCTCTCTCCCTCTTCCTACTACCCCTCCCACTCTCTTTCTCTCTTTCTCTTTCTATTTCTCTTTCTATTTCTCTCTCTTTCCTCTTCCTCCGGTTTTACTGCCCATTGCATCCCCCTATCCCTTCCTCTTTCCCTTCCTCGATGCTTCCACTCTTTCCCCTCAGTTAAGCCGTTTCCCGTGGAAAGCACCGAGCAACCAGTCGTGTGCATTCGGACGAGAAGTGCGTGCATAATTTATTTTCACCGTACTCTCTCTTTCTCTCTCCCCCGTTTCTCTCTCATCCCTCCCCTCTCTCTTTCTCTCATTCTCGCTCTCTTACTGGCTAGCTCGGTCGTTGCATTCACCCTCGTTTCCTCTTTTCTCTCTTCTTTCTCTTTTATTCCGTTCAACAACATCCCCGCAAACTTCATGCCATGGCGATTGAAAACGCGCCTATCGGATTTGCGTGTCGGTGCTTTGATATCAAGGGAGAGGACAAGCGAAGGCCTACAAAGGGTACAGAAATCTATACGATTTCTGCATCTTAATGAGAGAAATCTGTTTCAAAAAAACGACGATATATATATAAATCTGTATTTCTTTTATTTCCTTTTATTTTTAATACATTTGAATTCCAAGAGAGAGATGGAAAACGGAACATGACAAGGGATTATTTTTCTAGCTAAAGTAAAATTAATCGTCAGGGATGGAAACAAAAGGGATCGCTCAGAATAAACTTGATTTATTTTCTTCTGACATTTTATTAATTATATGTCGAAAGATGTTAGATCATTTATATCGAGATATAAATAGAAGAAGGGTACGATCAGTTAGTATCATCATATATATATATATGTAATACTTACTGAAGATGGGTGGATCATAATCGTATCCAATTTTACTCCCCTTTCATCCATTTGTTGCTTTTCTACAAACGTATTAAATACCGACTATTTGGCTCGCACATCGGATTAACCCACAAGCACATTATACCCGAAGTTTACTATCCCGCCTATAACATAATTATTATTTTGACTTGGCTAATGAAACAGGGAGCACCGAAGCGTTAGTAATCAACTGATTAACGTTTCATAACCATTATTCGGGGAGAGATAAAACCGCTTTTCCACAAAGCAAGCACTACAACTCAAACCACATTACGTGTAAACGCATTAGTGTGTTCGATCGGATATCGTTCGGCGATCGTTCGATTCGTTTACAAATTGTTACGATAAAACGCTTAACAAAATTTCCAAAAAAAGGTGGGAGTTAATAATTTATTTTCTACGTATAGGACTCAAGAACGATAGCGTAAGCTTTATCAAATATGTTCCGAAATGGAACATCGTGATTTGGAGACTAGACGCTGGCTGGGAACCCAAATGTTTCAGGATTGCATCAGGATTCTCCTCCACGTCACCAGGAAATGGCGATCGTTTCCTCTTCGTGGCCTCCGTAGCCGTTCCTCTGTCTACTGAGGATTTAACTATGCAGTATCCTTCTACCTCAAGACATCTTTTTTGCTTTCATCGCAATAGAATTCCACTCTTTGGCACGATTTTGGAAAAACAGAAGAAAAAGGAACTAAAGAGATTACTGAAATATATATATCTATCTATATATCTATATATATCTACTAAATATAATTTCATCTTACTTAGACAGACAGAGAGAGAAAAAGATCTTCGTAAAAATTCAGATTTTTTCACATGTAATATTGGTCAGTTTGGAAACTTTAAAATGTGAAAAAAAAATACGAATATGGAAATATAGAAAAATATTTAATAACCATGAGATAAATGCGAAGAGCAAATGAAAATAGATGCTTGCAAACGGTCGACGTGTTATCTCTACCAAGACATTCATACGAAAATATTAAAGGCAACGAACGAACGTGCACGCACACATTGCACGTAGGCGTTCACTTCTTTGGTCGCACGTCGATATTGCATATCGAGGCACAATTTCTCAGATCATTACACCTCGCTGCTTGCCAGCAAACTACGCCCGCCATCGGTGTGGCTGTACGAAGGGAAAGAGTAGAAGGTTGGGAGAGTAAGGAAGAAACGTTCTAGGATTTCGCGTTAAATCATGCAACCGCCAGCCATCAGCAAGATTGCCTCCGTGATTTTTCCATTTGGCTGCAAACAAACTAGTAGGTAGCTTGGTAGATATATATATATATATATTCTACATAGATATATGTGTAAAGGAATAACTGAGTGTCCTTGAATGTAAAACTAAGTGCACAACATCCCTGATCCATTGCAACGATTTAAATTTTTCCTTTCTTTTTCTACTATACGTTTTCCACGAATACAAAAAAAAATAATATTCTTTGTATAATGAACAAATAAGAAAAGGAAAAAAAGAAGTAACATGTAAGTGTTTTAGATAGACCAATATCGTCTATGATCCATTGTAACCTAACAGAAAGTGCGAAATTCGTATTATTCGTCGACTCGAAACGCGTGGAAGTTCATCGATCGTACGAGTACGGAGCTTCTGTTTTCGCAGCGATAACAGGAAGCGAAAAGGAGGAACAAGTTCCGGACTCTGTAGTCCGGTAGGACGATTATTGCGGTTACGTGGGAAGTTGCCGAAGTGGAAAACCACCGGTCTTATCTTATCGCCGTGATTTTAGCCGCTTTTCGTTCCAACGTTGAAACACCGTAGCAACGTTTGCTCGAATTCCTTAGAACGATTGGAATACTCCAAGGACACGTAACCACTTCTTCTTCTTCTTTTTCTTTTTCTTCTTCTTCATCTTCTTCTTATTCCTCTTATTCTTTTTTCTGGGGTTCTACCACAGAAAGATATTTTTCTTTCTCCTTCCTACCATCGTTAGTACGAAATATAGGAAAAATAAAAAGAGAGAAAGAAGGTAGGTAGTTGAGATGACGGTAGCGATCGAAAGAACGCGATTAGATTGCGAGGCTCGTTCGAGAAAAATCGCAGCCCGACGTTCCATCTTACTCAGCAGACGTTTCGAACATTCCGTTCCGAAAAGGATACGTTGCTAGGTGGGTAGGTGGTTAGGTGGGTGGTTAGGTGGGTAGGTAGGTAGGTAGGTAGCTAGCTAGCTAGCTAGCTGCCTGACTAGCTAGCCATCCAGTTTCGGAAGAAGTAGAAGGAAAGTATTATCCGTATAAGAGAGACCGATCGAGCAGATCAAATTGAAGTTTGAAGAAACGGTCGAACTGCCTCTCGAACGTAGCCGAGTGCACTTCGTATACGCGCTCTAAACGCGAATAGGATGAGACGAATAAAAGATAGGATGGAGGAAGACGAGAAGAAGAGAAATACCGTCGTAAAGAGTAAAGTAATAAGATGTCGAAAGAAGTTAACATCCCGGAAGCATCTTATAGTACCTTATAGAGAGAAAAAGACGGAACTCGCGTAAAATTAAATGAAGCTTCTGCGGATAATAGCGAACGTTCGAGAATCTATCTTACGAAAAAGAAATCCATCTATCTGTATTAAGTTCGAAATAATGAAAAAGGTACATGATCAAAATCAAAAATGTTTCTTATATATAATAATCAAGATTATACGTCGTTCTATTATATTATTTCGTAGTTATTTTAATAATCGATATCAAGATAAAGTCGTTTATTTAATCTAACAAAAAGTGGCACAGCTTTATTTTTGTAGTTAAACGTTAGAAAGGTCGGTGGGTAGAGAGAGATAGGTAGACGTTAACTCACTTGGGGAGAAGGCATTTATAGCGTAATTAGCGCGAGCGAAGTTAGAATGCAGCCCCTTTAATCGAACGACAGATCATGATAGTGCGGTGTACAAGGACATGGTAAGGGAGTGAGAGAGAAAGAGAGAAAGAGAAAGAGAGAAAGAGAAAGAGAGAGAGAGAAGACGCGAGTAATATCTAGCTAGTGGGTAGAATCAGGAGTGGGAAGTCGGGGTCGTCAGCGTCTCGGGGCCAATACCGTAATTAACCGTAAGTCGATGAATGTGAAATCCGTGCCGAGTACTCGGGTTATAGGTAGGAGAGCTAGAGGAGAAAGAGGATAGAGTGGAATGGTGGAAGAAAGGAGAAATGGTAGGGGGATGGTTGCTTGAGGAGTAGAAGTCAGAAACAGAGAAGACGGCGAGGCAGGGTGCTAGAAGGGTGTACGACGAGGAAATAGAAAGGGAGAGAAAGAGAAAGAGAAAGAGAAAGAGAGAAGAGGAAGGAAAAGGGAAGAGTCGAGTTTGCACAAATCAGACTAACTTAGCTCGGCAGCGTGTTCGAGGAGAACACTGACTTTACCATTCGGAGAGCCAATACCCAACGGGCTGCTGGTTTCCCCGAGCTTCTATCTGCTGTTGCTACTGCTGCGGGCTGGCTCCGCAACGTCCCTGCGTCCTACCTCCCGATAAGTCCTAAGGTTGGAGCAAATATTGGCGAGTAGCAAAGTGGAGCGGGAAAATCGAGAGAAATAGTACGGGGCCAGAAAGAAAAAGAAGCTAAGGTGAATGCAAAAAACCGTACGCTCGAGGAATAAGGAAAAACTCAGGCGTACGAATCGCTTAGCTCGCATTACCGAGCCCGTGGGTGTACGTGAATGTATCTGTACGTCTCTACGTCTATCTGTCTCCTTGAAAGAGTAGTGAAGAGATAAAGAAGAGAGACTAGAAAAGAGATAGTTTGAGAACGTTCCAGTGACGCGAAAGAAGTAGAAGAGGGAACCGTCCGTGAACGTCTCACCGTGATGGCAAACCACGACGACGTTGTTCCTTTCTCTTGGGATAAGGAAAGTTGTAAGAAAAAGTAGATGAAACGGAGAGAGTGATAGAATGAGATAGAGATAGAGATAGAGATAGAGAGAGAGAGAGAGAGAGAGAGAGAGAAAGAGAAAGAGAAAGAGAAAGAGAAGATGAGATCTAAAGAGAGATTGAGAACGATAGGCGGCTGGACACAAACGGCTGCGAAATGAGTGAGAATGCGAAGAGAAAAAGAAAAAGAGGAGGAATAGTAGGTGGAAGAAAAGGCGTCGAGCGTGCTTATTTGTCTTGACACGAATTTATTTCCCCGTCCGTGAGAACTCGGGAAGTGACAAGGACGTCCCTTGGCCGGCGTATCCCGTGGGATACTTATCCCGCTTTGTTATGTCAGACGATTTCACGTTGACGAGAAAGACGAGCTGTCTTGGAAGATAACGGAACGATCTCCAATCTTTCGAAGCTATTTTCTTTGACACTTCGGAGATATTGCTTTAGAATGCGTTAGTGAATAAACGCTTTCTACCTTTATCTTTTTTTCTCTCTTCTTTATCTCTATCTCTCTCTCGGTATTATTATCTTTCTTTCTTTCTTTCTTTCTTTCTATCTATGATCGTTCACCATTTATTTCCAACTTCAGTATGACGTTCCTCATACCTCCCTTAATTTTGAATATTTCATCTAAAAAGTCTTCGGCAAAGGACGTCCTATCGATATCTTCCATTCTTTTTTAAAGATTCGGTAAAGAGGAACACGGTGGTGTTACACGTGATATCGACGCCAAAATCGCATTAAGAGATAACCATCGGCCATTAGAGGATTTTGCACGTCTCTTCTTCCGAAAGTCGAAAGATTCGCGGTATTCCACAGAGAAAATCCCGAACTATCCAGTCGCGCGATCATCGCGATATCATTGTTTTTCGTTAAAACGATGGCCCTATTGGGAATTTTCCGAATATATAACGAAGAAATCAACGCGAGCTCTAACCATAGAATTTTAGAGATTGATCTAGGATTAACGATGGAATAGTACGATCGTGCCTATTGATAGTTACCTAGCGCACTCAACTCTATTTTATGAGATTACATTAATTAAAGGAAATAATAAAGCGTAACGTGTAACGAACAGAAATGCAAGCTTTTGTTCTATATAACACGATAATAATGTTATCCCATAGACTGTCGAAGAAAGTGACGAATTCGCTGTTAGGGGATTTGACAAAAATTGAACATATATTAGTTGTTCAGAAGCCAATGTGGTTAAGTCCAGAAAAAAATTAATCTTTTATAATACAATTATTTTCAAAATTTGTGATTTTTTAATTTGATCAGAAAAGTATATAAATGTTTTTTTTCAAACGACAAGCTCTACAACAAAACAATCTATGTATAGGATTTGCAAATAAAAACATAAGTATTTATTAGAACAACCGGAATTTCTTAAAAATCTTAATACTTTTATTTTTTGCCAGCTGAAAAAGATAGAAACAATGAAGCAAAGCGTAAATCCTTTAATAATTAAAAATGATACTATATATTTATTTTATTAAAATTTACAAAAATCAGAAAATATCCAAAAATGAATTTAATCGAGTAGGCTTTTGAGCGACTCGTATATTTCTCTACTCTCTAAAAAATAGACTATAGTTATATATATATATATATATATAGACTATAAACGTTTATATTTCTACGTATACGAATATACATTTGTAAAGAGATACGCTTGGATACATTTTCTGGATAGAAAGAGAAAGAGATTATCTATCGTTCCTGTATTGTACGTTTGTAGGTATTATTCGCTCGTTGCACCAAAATCCCGTGTTTATTCCTGGCTAAACCGTGTTTCCCGATGCGCTTTCGCTTAGGAAACTATCTAATTCAGTATACGTTAAATGACGGCGCTCGCGCGCTGTAATTTTCGACGGTCAACGTAATTCGAACAAAAAGACGAACGCTTTTGCTTTGGATACCTTTAACCACAAGCTTTCGTGCTAACGTTGTGAGAATGATAAGTATCTACGATTTGTGAAAACTAAAAACTGGATTAATTTTGAACATTGTCAAATTCATTTTATTATTTAGATTAACGTGGATATTCGCTTGATGATTAATAACATTTTAGATTTCATTAATTAAGTTTTAAAAAACTTTAAAACCCTTTCTTCTCATATAAGCAATGGTAGTAGCCCCCAATAAGAAATGAATATAAAATAATATTAGTATAGAAAATTGTGTGAAAAATAATAAAAAAAATGTGAATATTTTGTTGACTCTTAAAGGAAATATCGCATCGATACAAATTGTTTCATTATCGGGAAAAAATTCGACGGTAATCGGCACGTACATGGCTACGAAAATAATGGGTAAAGAACGCGAGGAAAATATTTCGGTCCACTTTCCAGTAAGCTCTAACGAAACAAACGGTGTCTTCCCTAATTCCTATTATTCCTATTCCATGGACAGGTCGGAACGCGTTCACCATTGGGAGTTTCATTCTGCTCCGGTTTTCGGTCTCGAGTGAGTACAAGGATAGAGAAGCAGAGAGAAAGAGAGAGCGAGAGAGAGAGAGAGAGAGAGAGAGAGAGAGAGAGAGAGAAAAGGGGGTGGTTCGAAAAGCCGGAGAACGGAAATTCGATAAAGTCTTCGTCAGGGAGAAGATTCGGTCGTATCTCTAATTGAGCCACGTTCGTGACCGCGTGCTAGCTAAACATAGAAGCACTAGCAGCACTAGTATTAGTATTAGTGAGTAATAGTAATAGTAGTAGTAGTAAGTAGTAGTAGAAGACATCTTCGCGTGGCCCCACGCACAGTGAGAATAAGTAGAAGCGGAAAACGGAAACGACATGTATCTGACATGAGGAAAAGGAGTCGGTCTTGGGAGATGGCACGGAAACGATTCGCTCTCGCGCCAACAACGAAAAGGCGAGTGTGTTTGTTGGACAGTGAAGAAGAATGAGATTCGGAGAGAAAAGAAATGCTTACTTTTAGATCACCGAAAAAAAAAGTAAAATGATGATTACATCTTTTTCCGAATCAAACATACTGTTTAAAAATTGTATTTCTTTAAAACATGATTTTTGTTGTCAGATATGGAACCTAGTAAATTATTTTTTTTTTCTTATCCATTTCATTTTATTTAGATTCACCATATCGTTAACGTTAACTGTCACATTAATTTCCATTCCTTGTTAAAAGGAAATTATTTGAATATGAAAAAAAAAATAATGTTCAATCTACTCGTTAAAGTTTCAACTAAAATATGCAAAATTCTCACAAGCCTCTTTCGCAATAATCGCGAATAATGTATTCGCTCGCGTGTCCCCCGGCCTTATTATTTATCGTCGCCCTATCGAAAGGCATTTAATCGCGTTATCGCCAGAAAATTAGTCGCTGGCTTCCATGGCTCTCTCGAGTTTACCCTGCGACTCGATGACTTGTCCGCCGTAAACGAGAACGGCTTCTCTCTCTCTCTTTCTCTCTCTCTCTCTCTCTCTCTTTCTCTCCCTCTCTCTCTTTCTCTCTTTCTGCTTACACGGCAAATACGATCGTGATAACAGATTCGATAATCGAGTCAAGGTTACCGTAACTTGTACGACTCTCGCGTGCGAGATTCTTGTTTGCGGACATCCAGCTTTATATTTGATTATGGCAATGGAGAGGAGAATTATTCGACGAAGAAAGAAAGTACGATCGATATGCACAACTACAGTTGCCACCGCTGCTACAGCTATTGTTACTGCTACTTTTGCTGCTGCTGCTGCTGCTGCTACTACTACTACTACTACTACCGTTATTTTTTCTGTTTCAAACGAGAGTCAAATTAAATGTTTCTTCCTTACGGACTAATGTTTGTGCTTTATAAAATTTCTATGCAAAATGCGGACGCATTTGAAGACAAAAAAAATGGTATTTGGTTCCCTGTAATAACAATATAGCTTGATACCACTTCCTCCTCCAGCATCTTTTCCTTTTTATTTTCTTTCCTATTTCTTTTCATTTGCCTTCTTCCCTAAGAAAAATAATGAAAAACTTCGTATTGGTCGTTCCTCGAAAAAAAAAATTTTTAATTTTGTCACCAAAAACACAACAGAGATAACGTCGTCGTCGTGCGTTGCACCACGCGCGGCAAATTAGCGATTTGAAAATTTTTTTATAATCGGTTCGTATAACGTAATAGTTTAAACGGCTACGCGGGACGGCACGCAAGAATGATTCTTTTGAAAATATTCTCAAGTCGATTTTTCCATAGATAGAAGAGGTAAAGCAGCTAGTGAGGTAAAGAGAGAGAAAAAGAAGAAGAAGAAAAAAAAAAAAGGAGAAAGAGATTCAAAGTGCACACTCCTCTCGTTGCTTCGCTACGCACTAGACTGACCCCAATGTGGCTTTATTAACGCGCTTTTACGAGGTACGAGAGATAAATTCATTTAATGGCCGAGTAAAATACTCGCCTGGCGTTACTCATACCTCTTCCTTTTCTTTCTCTCTCTCTCTCTCACTCTCTTTTACTTTTTCGTATTCTTGGTCGGTTTATTAACGAAACGCAATTACATTATAACGACCAATTCATACCACTTCACCTCTATCCTCTTTACACGTTACGTCGTCTTAAATTTTTCCAAAAACTCGAATTTGTTTTACTATTATCAATCGAATAATATCGATTATTTGTGTTTAATCCTGAACCTAATAATTAAATCTATCTAGAAAATTGAAATTTATACTAACTATCAATATTACATATTTCATATCGTATTAGCCAATCGATAAAAGATCTACTATAAGATATTTTAATATAAGTAAGCAATTATGCAAGGATTTATAAAAACTGTCGTAATTAGAAAAAAAAAGGGATGAATAAAGTGAAAGAATAAAAATAATATAAATAAGTAGGCGAATAAACGATAAAAGATTGTCTATTTATATATAAGTATAAGCGTTTAAATATATAATAGATTTGTAAAAATAATACTATTCGGTTTAATCGATATACCCCTGATCTTTTGAACGTCTCGTTTGCAGATAAAACGGGAAAAGAAAAAAAAAAGAGAAAAGAATAGGTAGTGCGTGAGTATACGCCGTCGATGTACAAACATAAAAATGCAATGACTGAAGGAAAATGAAAAAAAAAGAGAAAGAATGAAAAAAGAAGACAAAGAGGTCGAGAAAGTATCGATCTACATTTTAATGCATGCCACATACTTTTTTAGCGTGACCTTAATTTATACACGGCGACGATCGTTCATTCGTTTGTTCATAGGTAGGTAGGAACGAATCCGCGTGGTTTGTGTCTCGCGAAACGATGGAAGCCTCTGAGGATATATCCGAGTCATAACGGGGCGCATTGATCGGCCCAGGACGCTTACGCTGGGTTTACAGGGAAATCGCATTAAGTTTAGCCGCGACGCGATTCATAATTCCATTATTAACCCTCACGAAGGTAGGAGGAGAGGGTTGAGCGATGGATCGCTTTGTTCGGCACTGAACGAGCGATTTTACGTTATATATACCACCCTCACACAATCCCTTCCACTACTACTGTAGTCTCTGCCACCGCCACCACCACCACCACCACCACCACCACTACCACCACCTCTAATTCTACCTCCACCTCTACTACCACCATCGTCGCCATCCTCAATAGCCTTCTTCCTTCTAAGCCCGATCCTAGAACGACGAACAAAGGACATCGAACGTTCCGTTCCGTTCCGAACCGTTCCTAAAAGTCGTCGGCTGACAGGCCATAAAATCTTTCTTAACTGACGTTCCTATTTTGCTCGGCAATTTCAAACGGAATAGCCAGTATGACCGGACGTTTAACAATTTTCTTGGGGGGAAGGCGTGAATTTCCTCTAGATCGTGGAATCTAATGAAATATCCGGCTTCGATAAAAAAAGTATCGCGATTTCTTAACAACGAGAGAGTAGAGAAAAACAATACAGATTATTTCGTTAAGTTACGATAAGTTATATTATGTATTTTACATCAGTTATGCGTTGTAAGTATTTGAACCTATAGAAATTTGTTCTGAAATTGTAAGAGTAAAATTTTGATCAGATCTAATATTGAAATTTCGTTGTAGCGTTCCGCTCCCATCACATTTCATCTTGCCTCTCGTGATTTTTCATATTTTAGACTTCATTTTCCAAGGCGTGCATATGTAGATATACATATCGTTATATATACATATGTATATATATATATATATATATATATATATATATGTATGTATATGTAGAGATACGTAGAAATATGTACATTTAAGCGAGGGCTTGCCNATATATAGGTATATACATAACTACGTTAAATTCAACGTTTGACGCTTTCAACAAACGACGCTTTTTTACGAGGACCTGAGCGTCGTCGTTCGGTGAAATTTCTAAGATAATAAACGGTGAAAGCACGTAGGTAGGAGGAGATCGCTAACGAAATTGCATGTAATAAGTACCGACGTATAACCGAGAGTGTAATATAACTCCGAACAAATAGCTTTCTCTAACGTTATCGTTTTCGTAAGCCAATCGGGGAAGGCTTATCGAAGCGCGAGTTATTCCGCCAACAAAATACTTCATCTTCCTTTTCTTCGTCTTACTATAATATCCCCTATCTAATTCAATTACTTCCTTAAGGATTCTCTCAGATCTCAAATATTAATTAAACAAAGGAACACGTTATATCAGTGTTAAAGATCGACTTGTAAAGATTTCCTTTCCCTTTGCAATAATACGTTTGCGTTTAATCGGAGAGCTGTTAAATGTACTGCGCCTACATTCATAGATTTAATTATTCGTTAGTTGTACAAGAGAGAGAGAGAGAGAGAGGAAGAGAAGGAAAGAAAATGAGATAGGTAAAGATAGAAGCTGCTGTGTGTGAGTATCGTTTTTTATCTTCTCCCTCTCTCTCTCTCTCCTTCTTTTTACATCGTTACAATTTCAACGAGTCAGAGTCATAGAGGAATCCATTTCTCTTGAATTATTCGACATAGAATCTCGTAGAGAGAAGAATTGAAAGAGGATAAAAAAAAAATAAAAAAAAAAAAGTAGCATCATAAGCGTCGATAGTTAATTACATTTGAACGTGATAATTACTTGGGGAGAGAACAAAGCGACATATTGCTCGTCCGACACGTTCAACAGCGAAATAAAACCTCCTCGATTTAAAAATATTTTCTATTCGCGATCTCTCGGTCATTTTAAAACATCGTCCACATATCACGTATAATATTTACCTTGTATGCATTTTATAGTCAGAGCTTTGTGACCGCTTCGATCACAAATTGTTCTCTCTGTCTCACCCTCTATTTTTTTTCATTCTCTCTTTCTGTCTGTCTTTCTCTGTCATTCTACTTCGTTCAAAAACATACCGCGCAATCCAGGCTCACACGTCAGTTATTTATCAAAACGTCTCGAAAGCGAGCATTCAAATTTCCCGTGGTTACACGTGGCCTCGGGGCCACGAGGAGAGAAATTTCTACTTGAAAGCTGAACACGTCAAAAGTTCGTCCATCGAGAATCGCTCGTCGCGCTTAATTCGATATATGTACACATATATATATACTGAAATTTATATTTAAACTACAACGTGGGTTGCTGGTAGTATCACCACTGGACTAAAGCAGAAAAGAAGAGAAAGAGAGAGAGAGAGAGAACTCGAAAATTATACAAAACTATTTAAATAAACGCGCATGTGGATTAACGCTCGAAGCTTTTCGCGCGAAGTAAGAGATATTGCTACTCTTTTTCCATTCGAACTTGGTACAACTCTCTCTCTCTCTCTCTTTCTACTGTTCTTTGTCACACATAGAAGCATTCATGCACACTGACGCTAACATCCACCCTTTCTCCATTTCTCCCATTTCTTTTTTCCTTCCTAGTAAATCCATCAATTTGAAATGCAGCCAGGAAACGCGCTTGACCGGCCTAAAGGTGAAAAGTAGGGAAGGGGTTGGAAGGTTGGATAGGGAGATGTTGGTTGATGGTGCACGTCGACGGCTCCTACCATTGCTGCTGCTACTGCTGCTGCTGTAGTCTGTAGTTTTGCAGAAAGGGAAACGAAGTTAAAGGGGATTGGCAGAGGGGTGTTGATGCAACGCTCGAAAGTAGATGAAGAAGAAGAGCGGAAGAACACATCGTCAGCCGACCAGGAAAACGAACCTTCACTATAGAATGCATTGAATCGCACCGAAATAAAAACAGCCTTTTGAATGTTTTATATAGAAGAATACGGGCCAACCGCACAAATATACATACATACATACATACATAGATATGTTGTTGTACGTGTATGGTTAGATAGGTACGCACGATTCGCATAGTTATCAAACCATCCCTCCTCTGAGCCTTTCCACCATTCGGCCTAGCTTTTCTTCTACGTTCGATGCTATTCGTTATTCTACTTTTCTTATTCTCTATCCTTTCTACTTCTTCCTCTCTCTCTCTCTCTCTCTCTCTCTCTCTCTCTCTTCTGTTTGCTTTTCTATTTCCAAGTCATTCGCACAAATTTAAGCCTTAAGAACATTCTGAAATTGTTGGAACGTGCCTACCAAGCGAGGATAGTGAATAGATTTTTCTAATAGAAAGAGAGAGAAAAAGAGAAAGAAAGAGAGAGAAAGAGTCTGGAAGGACTAGAAAAAGGGAGGTTCGATAGCGAAGGCACGTCGAAGGCAAATTCGACGGACGATACGTGCGTAAAAAGCAAGGGGAATCGATTTCTTTAATGGGCTTGGCGCCCGGCACCGGCGCGACGTGAAAGCGACAGACCACTTCGAGGCTGTAAATACTCTCCGCGGGTGATGGCTTCGTGCCGAGAGAGAAGGGGTAACTTTGCAAAAGAGAGAAAGAGTTAAAGAGAGAGAAAGAAGACACGAATGGGTTATACCCTCTGACAGAACCAATGGCGAAAACGTTTAAACTTGCATTATTTACTTTAAATTTCATTCAGCGGTGAGTCTGTTCCTCTCTCTCTCTCTCTCTCTCTCTCTCTCTCTCTCACTCTCTCTCTCTCTCTCTCCCTCTCCTTCTTTCTCTCTCTTTATCCTTCTCACAACATTCCCATCTCTTTTCCCGTTTACCGTGTCTCTCTTTCTCTCAGCATAGCTCGGATACGCTTTCCCTCTCTGAATTCCTATCTCTCGGCTTCCTCTCTGCTAGTAACAGCCGTCGGTGTTCAGTGGAAAGTTCCACGCGGTGCAGTTTGTCACCGAGCCCCTCGTTGGTTAAGTTGGCAGGTGTGCCTGGTGGTGGATACGGACCACCGACTCTCCTTCTCTCTCTCTCTCTCTCTCTTTTTCTCTTTATTTCTCTCACTCGGTCTCGCGCTGCGATTAATGGAAAACGACATAAGCTAGCTCGCCTGATTCCCGACCCCTCCCTTCCTCCATCGAACCGTCCTTGCCGCTAATGACCTCAAACTCTGCTAGCAAGAGAGAAAGAGGAAAGATAGAAAGAAAGAAAGAAAGAAAGAAAGAAAGAGATAGAGGGAGGGAGAGAGAGAAACTGGATCTTCGGCTCGCTCATTAACGACGAAGCCGGAAGGAAGAAAAGGGTGCTTCGAGAGCAGAGAAATAAAGGGAAAAGGAGAAAGATAGAAAGAGAGAGAGAAAGAAAGAAAGAAGGAAAGAAAGATAGATAGATAGAAACAGAGAATTCACGCCGCAGGTGAAAGGAAAGTCGAAAATCGCGCGACTCGTTGCCGTTCCTGGTCGGTGAGAATGAAATGCGATTCTCGAGTACCTCTCAAACCATCGAACGGATTATTCAAACTCGAAATTACACGAATTACCGAGACGAACGAGTCTCTTCTTTCTCCTCCTTTCTCCTTCCTTCCTTCCTTCCTTCCTTCCTTCCTTCCGTTCTTTATTTTTTTCTTCTTTCTTTCCCTTCTTTTCTTTTTCTCTTTCTATCTCTCTCTCTCGTAATCCTTTTTTTTTTGCTCTTACTATTTTATTCCTCTCCGTTACCCCAACAGACAAGGATCTTGTCCGTTTTCGAAGAACGGTATCTACAATTTGCGATTAGAAATGTAGAGGATTCTTTTTGAAGAGATGTCATTTCAAAGTTTCGACGAATCATCTCGTTTCAAGTTTGTTCCTTAGGTACATTTTCTCCCGATCGATTTCGATAAAATTTCACGACGGCACGTTCGTTACAAGTTTTTCGGGTCGCAGAGAAGAGCGATCATGTGAAAAGAAGATCAGTGTCGTGCCGATGAAGTTGCGAGCTCGATAGGAATATTGATACTTTTTGGACTCTACGGTTCTAAATAGATCGAGTAAATACACTTCGTTGAGAATAGATGGATCTTTCGAGATTGGGATTGTTGGTGCTTTTTCGTAAAAGTATCAAGAGTAGAAGAATGAGTAAAAGAGAAAAGGAATGATAAAGAATGACAGATACAAATGGATTTCACGTAGGGAAGTATCAATAGAAAATATAATCATCGATAAAGTAAAAGGGCACTATCACCAAACGATGATCCTCCCCTTACTGTTCACCAACATCGACCCAGACGTTACTACCAACCTCGGCTTCCAAATTAAACCCTTCCCAATCTACATCTATGCTTATACCACACTCGTGGATTTCATAATGGTGCTGTAACGGCGGATATACACGCGGAGGAGACAGGAACGACGTTCGATGCTGTACAAGACCACGACACGGTACCCAATTATAGATATCCAACGGATCGGCACGACACAGCACGGCACTTTGCTTCTGCGTAAATGTACATTGCGTTCGCCATATAATTAGTCGCCATGCCAGCATTCTAAT
The DNA here is from genome assembly GCF_001313835.1 of Polistes canadensis. Classification (NCBI taxonomy): domain Eukaryota; kingdom Metazoa; phylum Arthropoda; class Insecta; order Hymenoptera; family Vespidae; genus Polistes; species Polistes canadensis. The sequence goes on from NW_014569611.1 coordinate 164,044, forward strand.
CGATAAGTGCCTTCTGATATGCGTTTAATTAACGAGCAACCCTTCCACTACCACCCCTACCAGGATTCCTTTTCCGAACATTTGATTTACGTCGAAATCAATCTTTTTTTTTTCTCTTTTCTTCTTTTCTTTTTTTTCTTTTTTTTGCTTTTTTTCCTGCAATAGATACGTTTCCGTATTTTAATATTTGAAATCCTTGCAATTAAGCTGTTTATTTGTACATGAATATAAATACATATCTAAATAGAGGAGATACCGGGCTTTAAAACGTTTTTTTATTGATAAATGCAAACTGTAATTATTGATGAAATATGAAACGATACCTATCATATTATAGAACATTGCTAATAAACATTAATATATAATTGAATCATTATTTTCGAATTAATTGATTATATTCAATGTAATATTAAAAGTAATTTGTGGTATATTAAAAAGAATTAATATTCCTCATTCGTAAACGAAGAGGAAGAATTGATGAGTAAAATAGAAAGACGAGTGGATCGATCCGATCGATCGATCTATCGATTAATGAAATAATAATAATAATAATAACAACAACAAAAGAAGTAGAAATAGAAGAAGAAAGTACATTGTGTAATGTAATACCGTCTGATTGCCAAATGAGAACGATTCGCACAAACAAAATGAACAATTTTCAGAACTCATCGCGTTTTCTCTCCTACTAGCTCGTCTATCCCGATTTCACCAAAATTATTCCTTTCGATCCTTTTGACTCCACCCATGGCATCCAAACTCGCGCCTTACTGCCGCCGGTGGTTAGTTTTCGAATATGGATAATAGTAATTCGTTTGAGTTTTGACGTGTTAATCTGGAGGTGCGAGAGTTGAAAGTGGAGACACGAGGGAGGGGAAAAGGAGAGGGTTGGTTCCTAAATCATCAGATAATTACTTTGGTAATTAATTACAACTCTGTTGGGCCGTGGACCTAGCTAGCATCCAGCCACGGCAGTAGTAAAGTATAGAGAAAGAAAGAGAGAGAGAGAGAGAGAGAGGGAAAGGGAGTGGGTGAGGGAGATGGGGGTGGGGAGGGAGAAAGCGTGCTCCACTAATAAACGAGCCGTCGACGCGGCTTCCCTCTCTCCTCTTTCGACCCTCACTCACCCTCCTTTCAGCATCGTTCTCTGGCCAACCCACTTTCCATTATTCTTCCTATTATAAATCACTCATCAACTTTTTTCAACTACCCTTTTCCCCCTCCTTGTCCTCCCCCAACCTCCCGCCCACCCCACCACTCCGCAAGTTTCACCCTTACTTTTCATTCTCTTCTCTTTTCTCGCAAGAACCGAGAATCCATGGAGCTTGGAAATCTTCGTCTTGAAATCTATCGCTTTGTCATCGGTAAAGTGACAGGTTTAGAGGTAGATAGGTTGGTATGTAGGCAGATAGGTGGTAGATCGTTCGATGAAAAATTCAATGTGGCTGATCGCTTCTTCTAACGACAATTCTCTAACTCTATACATTTTTTTAATTATTATTATTATTATTATTTCTTACAAACTTGACGATCAAAGCGAAACAAATCGACCCTATAAAAATTCGAAACTAGAGAAATATATATATATATAAAGAGAAAATTTATAGGATGACCGATAACGAGAAAGTACTATTTCTAAAATGGATCCCAAGACGCAAAGTTCTTTGGGTAGTTTCGAGCAGATAACTTTGCCTAAGTTCAGCAAGCACCGCGTCAGTCCATTAGTTAATTGTGATGTCCAAACAAGAATCTTAACATCTATCGTGTGTTTCTGCAACTGATCGCATGTTATAAGAAAACTACATTCAACGATATTCTGAATAGGATATAACAACATTTCTTTTCTTTTATGGCATATTTTACGTAAATTTCGAAATAATGTAAGTGAATGAGAAAGATAGAAAAAAAGGAATGAGTCAGTTTGACTAACCTTACATGCTAGTTGCTGATCAATGCAAGCGATCAGTCTTGTTTCAAAGAAGCCATCCTCCCTCCGACATGACAGCTTACTCATCTTTCTACCCCTCTTTCGATCCTTTCTGTCTTCAATTTCACCCTTCTCTCTTATCGACGATCCAACATCTCCCGTTACGAAAACTTTTCTGATCGTTCCAGTTATCGGAGCTCAGTTAGAAGAAAAGAGTGCCTGATCTACATTACGTATTACAGACCAACCTTGTAAAAGCTTCCAACCCACTCTGTTATCGCACGAGAACACAGACTTTCAGCGCCCTCGAAAAATAGCGAGACTTCTTTACGGTACTTTTTTTTCGAACTATATAGGAAGACAGAGAAGAAAAGAAAATAAAATAGATTTATTATGACCAAGGATTGAAACGTTAAGCGACAGAACTAATCGAACGATTTCGGATATCGATTATGTCAAATTTTGATACGATCTAATTTTCAATAATATAATTAAACACGTCGTGTGTTCTATTGATCAAGAATATTTTCTTATGTCATTTGTAAACTAAATCTAAATGACACGCGGACAAAATAGAAATAACAATTTGTTCTTATCTCGCAATCGTGGAAAAACGAAAATATTATACAAAGTAGTAAAATAAATATTTTGTAAGTAAAGTACAAGAGGGGGGAAAAAAAAGAAAAAAGAAAAAAGAAAAAAAAAGAAAAAAGAAAAAAGTAGGGCGGGGAAAGATAAGCGATACCATTGGTATTACCGTCTTCCATCGCGGAACAAAAAGAAACCGGAGCCGTGGAATAGGATTATTCCTGTACGGTTAATTAAAAAGTCGGCCGGGATCGATACAAATCCGCGTTACGATTATACAGCACGGCTTGGCTTATGTTTCAGGCATTGTTAGCGCAAGCTGCCGTACAAAATATACCCCTGGGACTCATAACAACATCGATGTTGCGCAAACTTTAATCTCGAGCTTACGGTAGTTAGTAATACCCTGCAGCTACGTGTCACCTCGACGGCTACGACGACGACGACGACGACGACGAGGACGACGACAACGACGACGAGGACCGTAATAATTTTTAGTTATTATTAACAATCTAACCATACCAGTGACGTAGGCAAACTTTTCCATCGTTAGATATATCGTAAAACATCGATTTAAATTTTTACCAGGACGAATCGAGGATAGGAAAATATTTTTGATGGCACCAACGCGCGCGTTCACGGGTTGCTCTTTAAAAGAGGAAGATCTTTCAACTCTCTCTCTCTCTTTCTTTTTCTCTCTTTAGATATTCAGGTAAGACATTCAGGAATTTTCTAAGGCACATCATCGATTTTCTAAAATCCTTGCGTCTGGATGTGCTCCAAGCGAAATAGAGATAGAGATAGAGAAAGAGAAAGAGAGAGAGAGAGATATAATAGATAGATAGATAGAGAAAAAGAGAGTGAGAGAGAGAGAGAGAAATAGATAGGAGTCTTCTCAGATGGGTACGTCGTCTTAGGGACGATCGAGGAGGGTAAAAGTGATGTAAATATCTCGTTGAATTCGAAGCGTCTCGGTTAAGAGCACCGATGATTTCCGAACGATGAATAAATCGGTAATCGAGTTATCGGAGATTCGAAAGCGAGGCGGCGCGGCCTCGAGCTTGGAAAAGAAATTCGAAATCCATTTGATGGGCGATCGAAGTGTGCCCTTTATGGGTACTCCACGTGTCTCGGGAAAGCCGTGCCGATGAGAGAAAGAACGAGAAAAAGAGTACTGGAACACTCTCTCTAGAAGGCGATAATGTTGCAAATTTATATTCCGAAGGCGATCGAGTAAAGCTGCTGAATGTGCACTCTTGGCCGCGACTGGTCTCTTTTTCCCTCTCCCTCTCTCCTTCTCCTTCTCTCTCTCTCTCTCTCTCTTTTACCGAAGATGCTCCTCCCACGACTCCTAAACCGCTGCTTCTTCCTCGTCTTATTCGTTTCTCACCGTAACTTAACCCCGTTCCCTTCTCACCACTAACAGTAACCCGCACATTCATCGTATCTTCTGTGAATTCGGCGCAATTCGGTCATGCTCGACCATCTCTCCCGTCAATCAGCAAATCGACAGCCAATTTTTCATATTACTTTTCGCTATTCGACAAACTTTAGTTGCATGTGCATTCACTCCCCTTTCGATAAGAGTAACACTCCCTAGTGTCTTTCTTTCGCTCTGTCTCTCTCTCGTAATGTCTTCCTTCTTTTATCAGAATACGAAGGAAAATTCTTACCTTCTATCCTTTTTTTCCTTCGAATATTTAATATTCCTCCAGGGATTTTCTAAAATGCATCCTACATTGTCGTTACGCGTACGGATGAAAAAAAAATATTTTTCGTCATTTTCGAGTGCAACCTGATGGTGGGAAATGAGAACGAGAATGAACGAGAAAGAAAGAAGAATAGGGGGAGCAGAGAAAGAGAGAAAGAGAGAGAGAGAGAGAGAGAGTGAGATACCAGTAGCTCGCCGATGAGAGAACCGGGATTTAATGAAAGCACTCCGCTTGCGTTACTAGTACGCTCGGTGGCATTCGAGACCAAACGAAATATTCGGTTTAATTATGGGTGTGCTATCTCCGACCGCGCGTAATTCGGATCTGGAAAATATTGATCCGTGGGTGTAGGCAGCGTGGCTTTTACGAGAGACCTTATAACGATGCCTATTCGTTTCTCTTTTTTCTTTTTCCCTCTTCAATCGTTGTCGACACATGGAAAAAGAAAAAGAAGAAAAAGGAGAAGAAGCAACCTATCGAAAAATTATTCGATTAATTGCGGCCTGGATGAAAACACGTTTCGATTCCGATGAGAAATTCGATAGAACTTTCGCCTATAAATCGCTATCGTAGAGAGTAATTAATAACGATGGATTAATTGCAGCTTCTCCCTTACTCCCTTTTCTATTCCTCTTTCTCTTTCTCCCTCTCATACTCTGGAATGTTTTGGTAAGGATGCAAGAAGGTACGTGAAAGTGATGAAAGGGCTATCTTTTTATCGTGAAGGTTTGCTAGCTGGGATATTAACATAATGAGCAATTAATTACACGAGTTACTACGTGTTTGAATTTTCACCAAAAGAGTGAACATATAAAATGGAGAAGAGAGATAGATAGATAGATAGAAAGATAGATAGATAGATAGATAGATATACTGACAAACAGAAAACACGTATAAAGAGGATAACAAGCTGATAGGACAAAGAATCCTATCGTTAGATCAACTGAATGCTTCCTCTCTCCTTTTTTTTTTTTTCCATGTCTACAGTGTTGTGTCTCATGGCACTTGATGCTCACAAAGGGTAACCGGTAAAAAGTTTCGTAATAGCCTCGGTCCATTCTTTCACAGACAACGCCCTATTTATATTTGACTATGATAACGTTTTGCTTCTAAGCTCTCTTTCTCTCTCTCTTTCTCTCTCTCTGAAATGACCGTTCTCGTCCGACCCGTTCTTTCGTATCTTCCTTCGAGATATTATGCGAACGACCTGCATCCTCTTCGTCCTAAGATTCTTCTTTGCCTTTTAATGGGATAGCGTCGTAAAAAAATAAAAATAAAAGAATAGAGAGAAAGAAATAAAGAAACAAAGAGGGGAAAAATAGAACTAGTATTATCTAAATGCATGTGCACTATAGACTATCGAATTTTCCATACTCTCTTTAGTTTATAATATTATCTTTTCACTAGCAATCGAAAATTTTTCTCTTTCCTTCATTATCTTCTTTTTCCGTTTTCTTTCTGTTATTAGAATCGTATCGTTCTGCATTTTTACCCCCTAACGACAAGTTTTATCAATTTTTTTTTCTTTTTTTTTTTTTCATCATTCTCTTTCATATTATTTATTTTCAAGCCGATCTTGATTATAAGAAATTCTTATGATTAGCTTTGAAAAAATTCTCATAGAGATATTTTTCAACGATATAAAAGTCCTCCCACGTGGGACGATTAAAGCGACCATATCTATCTCTCTTCATTCGAATCGCCCGTTTCTACAAGGAGAAGAAGATTCGTATATTTTTTCTTTTGGAACTCGATTTCCCAGTCTCTTCCACCCTTTCTCTTTCTCTCTCATCTTTTTCCTCCTTCTATTCGGCTTACTGCTTAAAGCAGCCTTTGGCATTCTCAAGTAAAAAGAAGATCTTTCCAATGTCTCTCTCTCTCTCTCTCTTTCTCTCTCTATCTATCTTTCTCCTAAATGTTGATGCATCCACACGACATCCCGCTAAGCGGTGCCCGCAAAAGCTGCCGACGGTGGTTTCCACGAGTTTTTAGCCTGCCTGCCTAGATCGATAGGAACGCCCGAACCAATGTCGAAGGGGTGTGCTCGGTGAAATGGCGAGAGAGAGAAAGAAAGAAAAAAGAGAAAGAGGGGACGAGTTAGAAGGAAAGAAAAAGAGGGTTTGAAAAGAGGGTGGAAAATAAAGGGGAATGCAGGGGGTGAATAGGTTGAGAAGTGGTGGACGCCACTTTGTGCTGCATCGACATGAATTTGTATCCCTCCGGAGATGGCAGGCCACCGTCCACATTTCTCTCTCTCTCTCTCTCTCTCTCACACTTTCTATCTCCCTTTCTATCTCTTCTCTCTTTCTATTGCTCTATTTTTCAACCTGCATCGCTCACGGATACCACCATCGACTTTCTCTTTTTCTCTCTTTCTCTCTCTTTCGGTCTCTCGAAAAAGCACACCGTTTCTGCGCAAACTAGCCGTCAACCAAAAATACGTCACGTCCAACCGATCCCAAGAGCGAGCAGGCAACCGGAATATCAAACTCGATCTTTTCGAATCAAACCTGGCACGTCGAAGCGGCTTTCTTTGACTCTCTCGTGCACGAGCGAATACCTATCCTGGCTCGTTGCATCGTGCTACGCATTAATGCGTCCGTCGTTAGTTTCGAAGAAATAACGCACGTCACGCGAACCTAACCGAATCGATAAACATGACTCAACTAGCCTCGTAACATAATAGATGGAAGGATATCAGGGATGGTTTTAAAGAAAAGAAAAAAAAAGGAACTATTTGTTTAGTAAGCAAAAAAAAAAGAAGTTATTATACGATGGCATCAAAATTCAAAGAAGGGAAAAATCGATTTTTCCAAATATTCACGCGCCTGTATTTTCCATGACTATTACGAAAATCTTTCTCTCTCTTCTTTACCCGTTTATCTTTTCGAAAGCTCTCTTGTTCGAATTATACGGTATAACAGAGTCGTCATTTTTACTGAGTAGTAGAAGTTACCCCGTTATTTTACTCAAGACGTTTTTCATATTGTCCTCTACAAAGAATAAAGGAAAGAGAGAAAGAAAAAAAAAACAGATGAGAACGAAGAGAAAATAAAAGTATAGGAAGAGCGAGCAATGCACTGCTTCTCCAGCGAGTACCGTAATCTCGATCTTCTCCTGGATAATCGTAAAAAAGATCATTTCCTCTTGCCCTTTTCTCTCACCGTTCTCGACCTATTCCATCTCTTCTTATTCTCCTATCTTCCTTCTCTTTCACGGAGACGAAATCTCGTCCGATAGAAAAGCTAGACCCAATTGAGAATAAGAGAAGAAATAGGGTGGCGGGAAAAGATGAGGGAAAGAAGGAGGAGGAGGATGAGGATGTGAAAGTGGAGATGAAGAAGAAGAAGAAGAAGAAGAAGAAGAAGAGAGATAGATAGATGCTTGCTTTACTCGAAGAAGCTGGTCGATACTCAACGGCGTTCAGACCGCGAGCAAACATTTGCCATGTAATCGCCGCCCGATGCGAGGACCAATGATCCGAGATAAGATTAATTTTTCGTACATCCTAACGTCCTCGTCGTTCCATCAATGTCACCTCGCATTAACCAACGTAACGTTCTCAATCTTCTCGAGGTCCTCCCACCGACATCGCCGACGACGAATCGACGAGTATTATTCGCGAGAAATCTACTGAATTTCCCCTAGGAAGGGTTCAGCTGGTGGTACACCGACTAGAAGATATCCTATCTATCGAGCGTTACCGGCTAGTAAACGAGCGAACACTCGGGGATCCAATTAGGAAACGTGGAAAAAATAAAACACACACACAAATATTACCACAGAGTAATATAACCTTTAATCATTGGGTTACTATTCCGACCCTCGTATATTTCCTCTCTCTCTCTTTTACGAATCTTACTTTGTAGAGAGAAAAAAAACACCAAATCGCCCGAATGTGCTTGGAATCGTGAGAAAAAAAGAGGCTGCTTTAACAAGTCCGAAAAATAAGAAAAAGAATAAGGAAACATCATCCTATCAAAAGTAACATTTACCTTCTCTCTCTTTCTCTCTTATTCTCTCTTTTATATTTCCTACAGTTTCGTAATATCTCTCAGTCGCGATCATAATCGCAAAATCCGCTTGAGTCCTTGGTGAAAAGCAGTAGATCCGAGGCTCGTCAGCTTTCCTTCGGAACTTTCTCTATTGCACCGCGACGTAAATATGTACCCCGTTTAACCGCTCAGTCGTTCAGACGAAAGTTTTGTTCTCTCTATCTCTATCTCTCTTTCTCTCTCTCACATACAAACACATAAGAGCATCAAAGCAAGCGTTCTATCGGTTTGTCACCCTAGCCTCGCGGATCACGCTACGGAAAGGATTTTGCGTTAGCTGCGAATAGTCGTCGTTCTCTAGGGAATGTGTGTACGAGGAGAAGGTGAGAAAGGGAAGGAAGAGAAGTGAACTATAAGTTAGAAGGAGATAGAAGAGGACCGGGTATTGTGGCACGATAGCGCTTCACCACTACCCTAGAGTACCGGCTATGCCGTTAGATACGTCGTATCCATAATGCGACGAGCTTAGCGCGCGCGTGTTAGGATCGTGCCGGTACAACCGGGCAGATTGAGGCTTAGAGCGACGGCAAACAGCATCAATTTGGCATCGCGCCACCACACACGCTGATGGATACACGATAGCTGTGTATACACCTATCTCTCTCTTTCTCTCTCTCTCTCTCT